>NW_027367786.1:0-55008 GCF_046119375.1 Phyllobates terribilis
CTAGTGCAACAAACTCAGATTCCATAGTGGAACTTGTAATACAAGTTTGTTTCTTGGAAGCCCATGAAATGGCACCTCCCCCGAGCAAGAACACCCATCCGCTCGTCGAGGATCTGTCATCATTGTTTATCCAACTAGCATCCGAATAACCCTCTATCACCGAAGGAAATCCCATGTATGACAGACCATGCATCATAGTACCTTTTAGATACTTGAAAACCCTTGTTATAGCATGCCAATGATGTCTACTAGGGTTACTAGTGAATCTGCTCAACTTACCAACCGCATAGGCTATATCCGGTCGAGTGCTAGTCATAGCATACATCAAACAGCCTATGGCTTTTGAGTATTCAAGTTGATCCACAGGTTTCCCTGTATTAGGCATAAGCTTTGCTTCCATATCCATGGGAGTGCTAACCGGAGAACAACTTTCATGATTGAACTTTTTGAGAATCTTCTCAATGTAATGAGATTGTGTAATGACAATCCCTTTGTTCTCACTCTTGATTTTTATACCAAGAATTACGTCCGCTTCTCCCATATCTTTCATGGAGAATCTGGATGACAAAAATTTCTTGGTCTTATCAACCTGATTTTGGTCAGTACCGAAAATCAACATGTCATCCACATATAGGCAAATGATTACACCCTTCCCGAGCGCATCGAACTTGCTATATACACACTTGTCCGCTTGGTTTAGAATGAAACCACTCGACAAGACAACCTCATCAAACTTTTGATGCCATTGCTTAGGTGCTTGTTTCAGCCCATACAATGATTTAATCAACTTACACACTTTATGCTCATTACCGGGCAATACAAATCCTTCTGGTTGCTTCATGTACACTTCCTCTTCTAAATCTCCATTTAGAAAAGCCGTTTTTACATCCATTTGATGGATCACTAGATTGTTTATAGCCGCCAAGGCAATCAACAATCTAATAGTAGTTATACGAGCAACAGGAGCATAGGTATCAAAATAATCGATACCTTCCCTTTGTCTAAAGCCTTGGATTACCAGTCGCGCTTTAAACTTGTCGATTGTCCCATCGACTTTCATCTTCCTCTTGAAGATCCATTTGCAGCCCAGTGGCTTACAACCCGGTGGTAAATCAGATAATATCTATGTATTATTCTCCATGATTGAGCCAATCTCATCGTCGATCGCTTCTTTCCAAAAGCTAGAGTCTCGAGATTTGACGGCCTCATCATAAGTCCTTGGATCCTCCTCAATACTGTAACAATACGAGTATTGGGACTCAATTTGATCCTTTGATCCCTCAACTAAATGTAGTTGAAAATCAGAGCCATAAAATTCAGGTTTCCTCCTTGCTCTTTTGCTTCGACGAGGTTCATGCGCTTCTCGTCGAACATCAAGTTCTCGACGAGGTTCATGCGCTTCTCGTCGAATATCAAGTTCTCGACGAGGTTCATGCGCTACACTTGGTACATCAATCAATTGATCATCCCTTAGAGTTTCATCAGAACTTGGTATAGCATACTTTGGTCTGGGTATTGAAGAGAATCGTTTCTCATCAAAAATAACATCTTTCGATTCTAGAATTGTATTAATAGAGACCGAGTCATTAGGTTCTATAACATAGAACCTATAAGCCTTGGAATGCTCAGCATATCCAACAAAGATGCAATCGATCCCTTTTGCACCCAAAGTTTTCCTTTTAGGGTCCAGTAATCTAACCACGGCCCTACAACCCCAAACTCGCAAAAATGACAAGTTAGGACGTTTCTTATACCAAAGTTCATATGGGGTAGTCTTGTTCCTTTTATTAGGAACCCTATTTAATAAATAGCAAGCCGTTAACATGGCTTCTCCCCAGAACCCCTCGCTCAATCCCGAGTGAGATAACATGGCATTTACCATTTCCTTAAGAGCTCTATTTTTCCTCTCGGCCACACCATTTTGTTGTGGTGTATAAGGAGCCGTAGTCTCATGAATAATCCCCATGGACTGGAAAAATATCGGATCATAGTATTCACCACCTCTATCCGTGCGTAAAGTTTTAATTAAACCATTTTGTTGCAATTCAACCTCAGATTTATAAATACGAAATTTATCTAAGGCCTCGTCCTTCGAATGAAGCAAATACACATAACAAAACCTAGATGAATCATCTATGAAAGTAATAACATACTTTTTATTCCCTAATGATGGTGTACCATGCAAGTCACAAAGATCACTATGAACCAATTCAAGTATAACAGATTTCCTAATTATACTTTTACAAGGTTGTCGAGTTATCTTTGTTAACATGCACGTTGAACATTTTCCAATGTTCCCATCAAACACAGGAATTAAGTCATGTTTCGCCATATCATTCATCCTCTTATAGTGCACATGTCCTAGACGAGCATGCCACAATGATGAGTCATTCATACTCGTCGAGGACATAAAAGCACTCGACGAGGACATAGCAGCACTCGTTGAGGACATACCAGCACTCGTCGAGGACATAGCAGTGCTCGTCGAGGACATAAAAGCACTCGACGAGGACATATCAGCACTCGTCGAGGACATAGCAGTGCTCGTCGAGGACATAAAAGCACTCGACGAGGACATAAATGCAGACCCAGAATTCTGCGGTACTCCGTTCAAATTCATCATGAACATACCATTATTATAATATCCGGAACCAAAATACACTCCACATTTCGACAGAATATATTTGTCGGATTCACATACTTGTTTAAAACCAAGTTTGTTTAAAACTGGCCCAGAGATAAGGTTCTTCCGTAACTTAGGTACATACAAAACATTACATAACAACAAAGTTCTTCCTGAACTAAATTCTAGCGACACACTTCCTTTGCCTTCCACGGGAGCGTAATGATCATCCCCCATGTAAAGAACCGAACCGTCATCCACTGGTACAAGCGACTTGAACCAGCAACGATCCTTGCAAACGTGTGTAGTGGCGCCAGAATCTATCCACCACGCGACCGCATCATCCTGCACATAGTATGCCTCAGAAATCAGTGAAACTGAATATTCAAATACATCATTCAAATCACTTTTTAGATTCTGACCTTGCGCTCGGGATTGATCCGAAGACCCTTTTCCCGAACCACTTGCGCTCGCGTTCACGTGCTTCTTGCCAGACCGGCAATCCCGCTTGAAGTGGCCTGTTTTGCCACACTTCCAACACTCGAGTTTCGGTTTCTTGTTAGAACCGAAACTACCCTTGTGGTTATTGGAAGCACGTTTCTTCCTTTTGCCCTTGTTAAAGTTTTTGCCACCCTCTTCGATCATGTTGACCGAGGGTCCAGCAATACCTTTTCCCTTTCCCTTATCATCTTCCGAAGCCCTTAGGGACTCCTCGATGTGAATATGGCTACCAAGTTGAACTAGTGATAGTTCATCTTTCCCATGCTTCAGAGTATGTTTAAACTCTCTCCATGATGGAGGCAATTTATCGATTATACTCGAAACAGAAATGGATTCATCCATTTTCAAGCCATGTTGAGTGAATTGTCCGAGGATCCAGAGGATCTCGTTGAATTGCTCCATGACAGAGCGCGAATCAACCATCTTATAGTTGTTGAAATCGCTCACCAAGAATTTCTTACTTGAAGAATCCTCTTCCATGTACTTGGATTCAAGAGAATCCCACAATTCCTTCGCAGACTCAACATTCTGGTAAATATCGAATAGGGGATCAGACATACCGTTTAAGATGTGCCCTCTGCAGATGTAATCATCGTTCTCCCACTTGGATCTACGCCTGATTACTTCGATTGGCTCATCCTCCACTATCTCGGGCATTGGTGTAGACAGCACATACACCACCTTCAGCGCCGTTAGCATGAAATGCATCTTCTTTTGCCAGCGGCGGAAATCCTGGCCTTGAAACTTCTCGAGTTTCCCAAAGTTCGTGGTCATCTCTTTGATGGTGCTACCTCCAGCCATTATCAACGGAGATTATCTTGTTCGTTTGTTGGTGCTGCGTCTTCGTGCGATGTTGTGATAATCCTGAAACCTTCAACGGATCGTGTATGTTCACTTTCCGAACAAGATAATTCGACCCTATAAAAATGCCAGGGTTACACGAATTTCTTGCGGGGATAATCCGAGAAGGGACAATCAAATTCAGGCACTTATGAAATTTGATCTGAGAAGTCGAGCAGTTGTTAATCAAAATCGTGCTGATTTCGTGCTAATTTCGTGTCCTGTATAAAAAACCGAAACCTCATATATAAATGAGTTCACCATGAAACTGTATTGGCGGTTGGGCAGTTATACAACCAATATATGGTTGATAAACCATGAATCACAGATACTACTCGCCGAGTATCTTCATGAGGTGCTCGTCGAGTACCTGTTGACGGCCAAAAGATACGTATAACAAATAGTCTCTGGGAGACCATCTGCTCGACGAGTATCTCTCCAAGATGCTCGTCGAGAACCTATACACCATGCTCGTCGAGAACCTCGACGACCAAAATATCTTTCCAAATGTCCGTCGAGAACCAATCCAACATGTGCTCGTCGAGGACCTCTCGTCGAGGACCTCTCGAACACGTGCTCGTCGAGGACCTCTTCAACATGCTCGTCGAGTACCTCTCGAACAAGCTCGTCGAAAACCTCTCGTCGAGTCCGTCGAGGACCTCTCGAACGAGTTCGTTGAGGACCTCTCGAACGAGTTCGTCGAGGACCTCTCGAACGAGCTCGTCGAGGACTTCTCGTCGAGACCCTCTTGAAGCGCATCAAGAGCGCTGAGAACCTCTCGAGCGCATTCCCCTCGACCCTGTTTCATAGTTGTGATCGATGAACCATTAGCTCAACAAGCGTGCACTCCGCACTTACCCAGACTTGTTTCCGAGCCTCACGATAAACCGCATCAGTTCTAGTAAATCACATTACGACTAAAATGAATTGATGACACTAAAATCACCAACAAGTTATGTGCATCTTACTCGAGGACGAGCAAGGTTTAAGTGTGGGGGTATGATGAGTGACGTTTAATACAGCGTAAATGGTGGTCGTTAGCATCGTTCATAGACAAAATGGTCATGCATTGAAGCATATTAGTGTGTTTCGGACCTCACGAGAAAAATGTGTAAACACAAGGAATACAAATATTCGGTGAAGACTGAAGAGGAAACGGCAAAAGGACAAAGCAAGTTCGCGCACGTGAGAAGAAGTGCTGAAATTTTGAGCTGAGTTCAGATGGCTCGTTCTCCCTCATCCGATGTCCTATTGAGGTGATTCCAATTCGAGGAGTTATATATTGAAGTCTTATTGAAGCCCTTCAAATATAAGCTCAATTGGAGTTGTGAGTCAAAATTTATGGTGATTTTCCGAATGTCGCTATTCTGCAAAAGCTTAACCGCGACCGCGGGTAAAGAAGCTGCGAACGCGGTTCCGAGGGTTTCCAGCCGCGAATTAATCTTCTCTTGCGGATTGTTTTGGGCCTTTTTACCTATTTTCACTTAGGCTTCGGGCTTGGGCCCTTTTAGGTTGTTTTTAGGGTTTCTCTTTTTTATAAATAAAGATGAGAGCTTTGCCTCCTTCTCATGCTTAATTTTAGGTTTAATTAGAGAGTTTTAAGGAGAATACGTTATTCTTCAGGGTGAAGCCTACGGATGGGCTGGTTTGTAGACTTTCTCCCTTAGTTCTAATAAAGTATATCTCTTGATTTGTTTCTTTATCTTTTGTACTTAATTTCTTATTGTGTGATGTTAGTTAAATCTAGGTCATTAACTAGGTTGATTTCCCTCATGTATATTGCTAGATTAGATGATTCTATTTGTAAAAGTCTAATATTTGTGTAGCAATCACTATCTACATGAACTATTTGTGAGTGTTTATGGTGTAGATATTCTGAATTCATGTCGAGTATCGGTGATTTTCCAATGGTATTGCATGAACCTGCATGAACCTACTTATCTTTGATCTTAATGCTATTGCGTTATTGAATCTTGGGATTTTCTTAGGTATAACTTATAATAAGGGTCTCTAGGACTATTTGGACTAGTTACTATCTTAGAACAAAGAGTAGGACAAACCATCGATTCTATACATGGATTAGGATAATTAGGATATATAAATTAATGGAATGAACCCGATTAGAAAATAGGAAGTCATTGATCAAACCAACCATTCCGTAGTGCGAATCCCCGCTGAATAAAGTATTTTCTCAATTACTCTCCTTAACTGAATCATAGACAAGAATCAATCCAAATCCCCCCCTTTTTCTATCTTTAATAAAGTTGACCTTATTAATTACCTAAGAATTGGTGACTTGACTCTCTGTGGGACCGACCCTTGCTTACCACTCTACTTGTAGAGAAGTTAGTGAGGTTTTATAAATGAATATTTTGACGCTGCAAACGACGCTCGTCAGCCGATGACCTTGTCAATGTACGTACGAGTGAGTCCACATAAGATAAGATGTCGAGCCTTTGAGTGCTTCTCCATCATGGCATAGTGCTCAGGCTGCCAATCATTTCTCTCCTTCAATTCTGGAAGCACTTCATCGCCGAGCTCTATGATCTTCCAGCACTGGTAGTCTTGGGTTTGAATGAACGTCGTGTGCACTCCCAACCACCAGTCGAGCTCTCCTTCAAGAAGCTAATGAGGCTTGTTAAGGGACATTCCAAGGTTGAATTCTCAGTTCTTTTTCATTGTATTGGAATCAGATCCTACTCTGATACCAATTGTAGATCGTGTGACTTCGTGAATCTTAGTCTAACTAAAGTTTGCAACTTTGGTGCGGAATAAGGCTAAGAACAATATGAACTATGATTACCAAAACAATTCTTTTATTGATTTCTAGTAGGGCTTACAACTTCTAGGCGAACACACAATCCTTAGTTCGTCTCTAAACTCTCCTAGCTATTGCCTAAACCCTAAATCAATAATACAGACTCTTAGCATGAACAACCACGCTCTAAAATGATAATCTAATCTATTTATACTAGTGGCATAATCATCGAGAACTAATCTACGAAAACTAGATAAAAACATTAAATAAAACAATAAATCTTAACTGACTAACTAATATAAAAAGTAGCTCTAACAACCTAGATTACGGATCTAGGAGATCTCTTGGGAAACAATCTTTCCTTTTTTAACGGCTTCCAAGATATCTTTCCATTTATACGTACACATTTCCTTCATTGAACTCGGTTCCCTTCAGTACGTCACTCTCTTGTATTGCTTGGACCCTTATACACTCGGTTCCTTTACTCCAGTATTCGGTTCCCTATCTCCAATACTCGGTTCCCTTAATTCTGGTGAAGCACCTTGATCTCTATGCTTCTCGCTTAACTCATTTCAGCTTCCAATCTTAAGCTCGTTGATTCCTTTGCTTTAATCACCTAATTTGCTCGAAGGCCTATTGTTATACTGCAATATATCACTCATAGTAGACATTAGTGTATAAAGATGTTTGTTATCATTAAAACTAAGAGATTATAAGTTATAGATACCAAGGACGAGTTTCTATAATCAACACCTAGGTATTTCTCCTCCTTCAAAAAATAAATGTATTTCTCCTACTTTTAAAAATAAATATCATTATAATGTTGAACAAATTATAACAAAGTTACTGTCTTTAGTTTCCATAAACGCTATCTTATTGATAACTATCAAATATCAACGAATTGAAACTTGAGGGTATACTGCGTAAAAAATGACCCTCATTCCCTCCATTTATTAAGAGTTGACGCTTTAGGTTTTGAAATTTATTCAAATCTATATATGATAAATTATATATTTTTACTATTTTTTTTTTATCAATCTTATTCCTAATGATTATTCTTTTCTTGAATATAGATTTCACAATTACTCTCTTTCTCTTATACACTCAAATAATTACTATTCTTACTAAGTTAAATAGAAAAAAATTGCTTAAGTTGTAATATGTAATTTATATTTATGTAAGGAATTATAAGGATAAAATGATCCAACATTTTATTATTTTGATCTGGATAGAAACTGTTAAAAAGTAGTATATTCTTAGACAAATTCTGTAATTTTATGTGCAAAAGGTGTTGCTAGCCTAGACAATTCTTTCCAATAAATGGAAACTAGCTTATTGCTCTTGTTATGCACGGTATAATTTATCACATTTACATTTTTTTCTTATACATATCTAATAACACTTATTATTTTAAATTATATTATTATTTAACATAATGGTAAGATAGTAATAATACCTCTTTTCTCTATTGTAGATTAATTAGTTTTTCTATACAAAATTATTTTCAGAAAGTTATCGTAAACCACTAAAATCCATGTAATCAACGAAATTTCCATGAAATTAGAATCGATGAAAATGAATTGCCCAAATTCGACATAAAATATAATTATATGTGCAATTCAAATTTAACATAGATCGAATTTGATCATTTAGATTCAAAATAGATTCTTAATCCAAATAAAGTTCATCATTTAAATTTTATTTATGTAGTTAAACTGCTTGTTGTTTTGATATAGATTTATGTCCAAAAATATAAACATAATTATTTTATATGATAAAAGTTTATTTTTTCAGAAAATACATCATAAAACTGGATTTAATTTGATATAAAATAAAAATTAATCATGAAATGAATATTTATTGTTTTATCTTTAGGGAAAAATAATTTAATATAATTACTTTATTTTGTAAAAGTTTTTTGTTTTTGTAAAAAATAAATCATAACAATGGATTCAATTTAATATAATTTAAAAAATAAATCAAAAATTACATATTTCATTGTTTTATTTCTAGTAAAAACCCATATTTAATATAGTAATTAATTTGAAGAGTAACAAAATTGACATTTATAAAAAAGATTGATTATAATATTCTATGTATTAATTAAGTTTTAGATAAATCTTTAAAATTTAATAATTAATTAGATTAAATTTTAAATACCTTATCAATTTATTCATAATAAAGTGAGAGTTAATTAAACAATCAATAATTTGAAAAATAAAATAGTACCAACATGAAGAGGAGAGATAATTGTAGATCTAATGAGAAAATTAGACCTAAGAAAATATTTGATAGAATTAAGGAGAGAACATAAAAAGGGCTAACTTTAATATGTAGGTGATTTTTAAAAAGTAATCATAAACCCACCAAAATCCAAGTCACCAAAGAAATTTTTCATAAAATTTAAATCTATGGAGATCAATTTTCCAAATTCAATATAGATCATAATGATATGTGTAATTCAAGTTCAACATATATCGAATTTTGACCATTTTAATTTAGAATAGATTCTTAATCGCAATATAGTTCATCATTTTAAATTCATTTATGTAGTTAAATTACTTGATGTCTTGATATAGATTTATATCAAATAAATTTAATATAATTATTTTATTTGCTAAAAGTTTATTTCTCTAAAAAGTACATCATAATAATGGATTCAATTTAATATAACATAAGATTAAATCATGAAATAAATATTTTGTTATTTCGTCTTTAGGGTAAATAATTTAGTATAGTTACTTTATTGGTAAAAGTTTTTTTTCGTAAAAAATACATCATAATAACCGATTTAGTTTAATATATTATAAAATATCACGAAATACATATTGCACTATTTTATTTTTTTGTGAAAAATCTATATTTAATATAGTAATTAATTTGAAAACTAAAAAATAATCTATATTTTGAAACGAGATTGATTAGAATATTCTAAATATTAAGCAAGTTTTAGAAAAATCATTTAAATTTAATAATTAATTAGATTAAATTTTAAATACCTTATAAGAAAGTTGGACTTAATTAAACAATCAATAATTTTTAAAAATAGAATAGTAGAACCGACAGGAAGATGAAAGATCATAATACATCAAATGAGAAAATTACAACTAGAAAATATTGGCTACGATGAGGAGAGAACTTAAAAAGAGCTAGCTTTAATGTGTAGGTGATAAGTCTTAAAGAAATGAAGGATAATTTTAATGGAATATAAAGAGATAATAATAAGTAAAGATTTAATTATTGAAATATTTTAATTACAAATAATTATTTATGGTTTAATTATTTTATAGTGATGAGCTTATTAATTTTCTTTAGAATATTGTTTCTAAATCAAGCTACACATGTTAGAAACCATAATTTCATAAGTGTTAATATTTTTTAAGGTATAAACGTTTCCTATATAAAAAAGGAAGAGTTTCCAACCTCAAAAATTGTTAAGAAAACGGTAAAGTTTTTGAATTAATCTTAACCTAACAGTTATAAATTTGAATTTTTTGAAATGATTAAAATTACTCTATGATGAACTCATTCTTACTCTAAAACAACCTTTTATACATATTTTCTTCTTCTAAACCTCTAATAATCAATTACCCATTCAATTAGCTTTACCATGAAGAGGAGTTATCACTTCAGAAAATCAATTGCCTCTCTAGATAAGTTTTCTCCTTGTCTTTATTTGTTAATGGGGTTTATAAAATGGTCATCTATTTAAAGATAATCAATGCTCTTTTTATTACCGTTACATTATCCAATACTTTATGCCCTTCCATCTCCTTAATTAATTAGACCCCTTAATCATTGAACGTTATGAACGAAAACCTTCCAATTTCTAATTGTCACATTAATTGTCTATTACTGTTACTGCGAAATTTCATTGGGCTTCATTTTATCCTTATTACTAAGTTTAAGAAGAGGTCTATGAAACAAAAGATCAAAGAAAGTGGAAAGAAAAGGTAAACTTAAAAAATGAAGTGACGTGATTGGCAAATAAAGGAAATGAATTAGACCATTTATTCCCCTATATATAGTAGTTGGTGAAAAAGTACATTGTACACTGTACACGAATCATTTTGCAGTACTGAAACCCTGCTAAAATTTACCGTGAAAGTGACAGTAGAAACATTCCTCTTTGAGAATAGTTCTTAAGTTCTCGAGCACTATTTCTTTACTCTTTTTCACACACATTTAAACACAATTAAACTCATTTGAGTCTCGACTGACTGGAGCGTCGGAGAGCCAAATCCAGAGGAAATCTCACTCTGGGCTTGGTTGTGCAAGTACATCGAGTGAGGTGAAGCAGTGAGTCATCGACGATCCATCCTCAACTCTTGGAGTCGTTAACTCAACTTTCCCATACCCGAGCTAAGAAGAGAAAAGTTTGTTTTTCACCCTCTCGACGAGAAGTGTTGTATCGACGAGAATTCTGGGCATCAACATTGGCGTTGACCATTGTTTCTTTCTCACTTAGTTAATCCCGCGAAGAGTTCGTACGGCGGAAAGTGCTAGAAACGCATCGAACAGGCCTCGCGAGTCCCGTACTCAAGGGACGTCCCAATCCAAGAACGAAACCGCCAAGAGCCGGATTTATGTAACCAACGAGGAAATCGCCAAGTTTAACGAATCCCTGACATGGAAGGAGAGGAGAATACAACAAAAGAGGAGGACGAAAGACTTCGTCGGGCAGAAGACGAGAGGCTCCGTCAAGAGGCCGACGATATGCAGCGCCAGCAAGACAAAGAAAGGAGAATCATGTTGGAGGATGAAGCGAAACTCTTACAAGAAAGGGATCTCGAGCACATCAGGAACTAGCCTCGACCAACCTTCCGTCTATATGACCCCGAGCACGGTGCGAGATCGTTGCACCATTTTGCGTCGCCTCTCCCTCTACGTGGTCAGTACGAGTGCAACTGTGAGCTCCAACATCCCCCCTAAAAGAACACAAGCATATGTACGAGCCGCAAATCCTGCACTCGAGGTTCTATGAGCCAGCCTATGAACCACAAAATCCTCCACCAAAGTTCCACGAACCCAACTATAATCCATTTTACAACCACATGACCTAGTATCCAACTCAAGACCAAATTCATGGGACCTCGACCAAACGGTCATTTCCCTGCTCAGTTCAGTCCTTTCCCGGCGCACCAAGTCAATGCAGGGTCGAACTCGAGAGGAGGGACCATCTTCGCCGATCACATCATCAATATCCCAGTTTGCGACGACTTCAAATATCAAACCTCGAAGGACTACAGAGGCATTGATGATCCTCGAGATCACATCAATCGATACTTCCATACAATGCTAGCATGCAACGCGGACGATGCAACTATGTGTAAGGGTTTCCCGAACACGTTGTCATAGATTGCCCTATCCTGGATGCTCTTGCTTCCTAACAGAACAATCCAAAGTTTAGATGACCTCGAGGAACGTTTTGCAACCCATTTCAGTGCTTTTGAGAAGAGTAAAGTGTCGATGTTGGAAACCAAGGGGGTAAATCAAAAGGCAGGCTAGCCCCTTGAGTCGTACGTTACGAGGTTTACGGCAATAGCGCTAGAGCCACACGATTTCACCGAGCAAGGGGCTAGACAACATTTTAGGAGGATTGTTGGATGATTCGAACTTCAAGGATAGGCTGGGGTGATTCATAAGTACCTAAACTATTATAAGATGCTACATAAGGCATACAATTAGATCAAGTCTGACAAAAGCACAGGAAAGAGCGAAGGCCAAGAAGGCTCGCAAAAACAAAACCAAGCATCCATTTCCGACCATTGGAGGAACCAGTCATGGGGACCCAAGAATCAACCTAAGCAAGCCTCGCAATCCCCAGACCTTAAGACACAAGGAGGCCATCGTGAGACACAATTTCAGGTACATAATATGATGGCTACTGTGCAAGGAAGTAGAGGTCGAGGTAGACCACCCATACCCCCGGTCCAAGGAATGTGGTGCACCAAGCACCGCAATAACACCCATAACATCACCGAGTGTCAAAGTATCTATCGCGATGCCGAGCAGGAGGACCGGAGAATTATGGAAGCCAGGCGAGCTCAAGGCCAGGTTGCCAACCAGCCGGCGACATCGGCTCCACAACGACCTGTCTTCCCTCGAGCAGATAGTTTTGTGGGGACGATTATAGGATGTCACGAACCAAGAACGCCCAGTAGGCGAGAGGAAATAAGGCTTCCAAAGGCATCATTGCCTCCTGGGATGCCCATACTATTGATAGCCGAGGGTTCTCGCAACCCGTACCAGTTTCAAGTCACTAATACTGATGTGGTCGAATGGGAAAATAAGAGGGCTGACACGCTCATCGTCCACATTCAGTTGGGGACAAAGATTATCAAGAGAGTAACAGTAGATACAGGTAGCACGTCAGAAATAATCTACCGGGAGTGATACCAGAAGCTTGGGCTCGACCCATTCAGATTAAGGCCAACAAAATGCAACCTCATAGGTTTTACAAGAGATTCGATGAAGGCGCTTAGAGTTTCCATGATCGACATGATCCTGGGCGACGAGGACGGACCACGAAGAAGTTGTGAGATTGACTTTCTAGTCACCCCCCTTGCATCGTCCTACAATGCAATTTGGGAAAGGACTCTCTTACTCGTTTTGGGGCTGTGGTGTCGATCATCCATTTTTGCCTCAAATTCCAAATCCAGAATGACACTTTTATCGCTCGAGGTAACCAAGAAGAAAATGAAACATGTTACATCCAGGCAGAGCGAAGCGATAAAAAAGTGGTGCACGCAAATCATCTCTGTCTCTCGGGGTCGCTTCGCACGGAGGATGAGGTAGATCTAAATCCTTGAAAAGCTTTGCTATCATCCTCGAGCGAGGATACTCTTCCAACCTTCGTTGTTGTTGTAAAGCATACTATCTCACCCTTTGACGAGGAGGACAAGAAGTTGTACGTCGGCCAAGGGTTACTTCCAGAATTCAGCGAGGAGGTCGAGGCCTTGCCGGGGTCCTCGTGAGACATCTTCACATGGACTCCAAAAGACCTCAAGGGAACCCCCCCGAGGTAATGACTCACTCTCTTGCTATTGACCCGCAGGTAAAGCCTCGGTGACAAAATAAGAGGAAGGAGACTGGCCCCAAGAAGGAGGCCGCAACGACATAGCTCGTGAAGTTGTTCAAGGCAAGGTTTGTACAACCCATACAGTATCCAACTTGGCTCGCTAATGTTGTCATGGTACCAAAGAAAGATACATGCAAGTGGCGCATGTGCGTCGATTTCACCGATCTGAACAAGGCATGCCCAAAGGACAACTATCTCTCCCATCCATAGACCAGCTCGTCAACTCCACAACGGGTCACGAGGCCCTAACTTTTCTTGATGCTTACTCAGGGCATAATCAAGTGATAATGAATCCAGCAGATGTGGGCCACACCACATTTATAACAGACAAAGACACCTTCTTCTATAGAGTTATGTCGTTCGGTCTTAAGAATGCGGGGCCACTTTTCAGAGGTTGGTGGACAAAGTCTTCCGAGGGCAGGTCGGGAAAACAATTGAGGATTATGTCGACGATATTGTGGTGAAAAGCAGAAACTAGAAAGATCACACAAGAGACTTGCGCGAGGTGTTCGACACTTTATGAAGGTATGAGATGAGTTTAAACCCAGAAAAGTGTGTGTTCAGGGTAACTGATGCCAAGTTCTTGGACTTCCAGATCAGTTCTCGAGGCATACAAGTAAACCCCTCCAAAGTCTAGGCCTTCCTGGACGTGAAGGCTCCATGAACGACAAACGAGGTGCAAAGGTTCATGGGATCAGTAACTACCTAGGCAGGTTTTGTGCCAAACTCGGTGAAAAAAACTTGCCATTTTTGAGATCCTCAAGAAGCTGAAGCAGTTTGTGTGGAAGCCCGAGTGTGAAGCAACCTTCACCAGCCTCAAAGAGCACTTGGAAAATTTGCCAAAATTATCATCACCTATTCCGGGCCGGCCGCTGTAGTTAAACCTGGTGTCTAACTCGGAACAATAAGTGCCTTCCTTGCTTGCGATCAACAAAAGCATTTTTACTTCAGCAGCAAAGCGTTCTTGCTGGCCGAGAGCCGATACTCATCCGTCGAGAAGACGATATTCAGTTTAGTCGTGGCAGCATGACGAATCAGACCGTATTTTCATTCCCACACCATTCAAGTACTAATTGACCTACCCACCCCTTGGTTAGATATAGAGGGAGGGCTAACTCCAAATCGAGATGAAAGTCAAGATATAATAAAGAAGGAGATCTTGTCAAGCGCACTGGATCTATTGTGGATGTTCCTGCGGGAAAGGCTATCTATAAGATCGAGTATGGAATTTTGTTTACTCTAGCAGCCATGGTAAGACAGAGGATGCAAGCGTTATCCCGCATGCCATTTTTCATCGACCCACTTTGTTCGGGTGGTTGACTAAGTGGGTCGTCAAGCTATCAGAGTTTGATATTGAGTACCATCCACAATTGACCATAAAAGATCAGGCTTTGGCCGATTTTATTGTTGAAACAAGCTTTAGTGAGCTCGGCGACTCATCATGCTATGCAAACCGACCATGGAGGTTGTATGTTGGCGACGTGGTGAACGCCGATGGTTGTAGTGCGGGACTCGCACTGTTTTCACTTGAAGAAGACATGTAAGAGCATGCGATAACTCTCGAATTCAGTGCCACCAACAACGAAGCTGAGTATGGGGGTTTGATTATTGGGCTTGAGATTGCCCTAGAAGAGCAGGTGGAAGAGATCGAGTGTTTTGTGACTGATAGGTGGTTGTACAACAACTACAAGGGGTACATGAAACATGCACAGTAAACCTACCTAAGTATCAAGCCCAGGTTAAAAATCTAAAGAACATGTTTAAAAACTTCCTCATAACTGCTATCCCTTGAAGCGAGAACGAGCAGGATGATGGGCTCGCAAAGATGGCCTCGCGAGATTAATTGATCATTGTAAATCAAGAAAGAAAGGCTAGACCAATTTGTTACCGTTCTACTAGCACAAAGAAATATTTGAGCAACTCGAGATGATGTCAATCGACACCCCTGTAGACTACTGGAGAATTCCCATTCTGAAGTATCTATCACAGGAAGACCTCCCAGAGGATCCTCGAGAGTGAAAGAAGCTACATGCACAGACTACGTGTTTCTTTACGTATCAAGAAGAACTATTCAAGAGAGGCATTATGCCAAGCAAGTTGCGTTGCTTGTCGAGAGACGAAGGACAAAGAATGCTTGTCGAGCTTCACGTTGGGCTATGCGGTACACATGATGAATGGATATTTTTGGTGTTTAAGTCTCTCAGACATGGTCACTACTGGATCTCGATGCGCGGAGATGCTTTGAGCATCGAAAGGTCTTGTAAAGCATGTTAGGCACATGCACCCGCCTTCCACCAACCTGGAGTATAAATGATGATCATGGAAGGGCCTTGCCTTTTTGTGATGTGGGGTGTAGACTTATTGGGGCCCTTCTCGTCGAAGGCTCCCAGTCAGCTATAATTCATCATCATTGCGTTCAATTATTTCACTAAGTGGATCGAGGCGGTGCTCTTGGATAGAAAAAACGTCCAAGAAGTACAGAAATTCCTATGGAAAAATGTAATTTGCAGGTACGTTCTCTCTCAGGATATAGTCACTAACGGAGGACCCCAATTTAACACGCCAAAGTTGGTTGAATGGTGTAGTGACTTTGTATGAGGTTGAAGTTCACATCAGTAGCGCATCCTCATTGCAACAGCCAAGTCGAGGATGCCAACAAGAGTATTGTAACAGACCTCAAGAAATAGCTAAACGGATCATGAGGTTGATGGGGCGAGAAGTTACCTCTCGTGCTCTGGGCAAATTGCATGACCGTTAAAAAAGCTACAAGGGACACCGTTTTCCCTGGCCTATGGCCTCGAGGTCGTTGTCCTAGTTGAACACTTGTTTCCAACAGACAGAATCATACAATACGACGAGCAGGAAAACATAGAGAAGATGGCCCAAGAATTGCATCTCAGAGAGGAAGCTTACGAAACGACAACCATCCGAGGAACGAATCATAAGGCTGTCATTGCTAAGTATTACAAAAAAAAGATCCAGCCTCGAGGATTTGTAAAAGGAGATCTGGTAATGAGAAACACAGAAGGGGGGAAACTGGACGCAAACTGGGAGTGCCCGTACATTGTCGAGGCAAAAGTAGCCACAAAATCTTACAAGCTAAAATATTGTGTTGGGAACCGCATTGCAAACTCTTGGAACATAATGCTGCTCCGAAAGTACTTTCCTTACACAACAACAACCTCGCCTCAGGTACGCACCCCAAAAATCATCCTTAAATTTTTTGTCATTAATACATAGCATAAAAATAAATAACTCTTATCTAGTGAAGGCTATAACAAAGCACTCACACTTTATAGGCGAGGCAACACACAAGGGCTCTACAAACCATGACACGCAAACAAAGCGGTCAAAGTGAGAGAGCCAATCTCACTCAACCAAGCGAGGTGCAACTATCATACTTACACAAGTATATAGACCCCTAAAAAATGAACACAAACTGACCTATAACTATGTATATCGCAGTTTACGCAAAACGTAGAAGTAGAAAAGGACTAAAGACATCAGATTGAATCATCAATAGCCAAGTTCCTTGAGGCAGTTGTGAATAGATAAAGAAAGCATCGGGTTGAATCATCGAGTGCTAGATCGAGCCAACCACGAGCAGAAAGAAAGCATTGTGTAGAATCATCGAGTGCTATGCGCCTCGAGCCAACCACGAGAAGAAACAAGACATCGGGTTTAATCATCGAGCATTATGTGTATCAAGCCAACCACGAGTATAAAGAAAGCATTGGTCTGTATCATCGAGTTCCACACGCCTCGGGACCGTCATGAGCATTCACACCATGGGTTGTATCATCGAGTGTTGTACACCTCAAGCCAGCCACAAAAAATAAGAAACACTAAGACTGAATCATCGAGAGCTACACGCCTCGATCAAGTCACGAGTATCAACAAAATCCCTCCCAAGCAGAGGCACCACAAAGGTTCCCAGAGTGAAAGGTTATAATCCTAAAGGCTCTAGACATTACTTTCTCTCCTAATTCATCAAAATAAGAACAAAATATGATATAGGTCAGAAGGAGCAAAAGTCGCAAAAAACGAAGCATAGAATATTACCTAGAAGTTGGGCTCCATCCTAGGTTAAGGTATGTTAAAATGCAAAGCATAACGATCAGAGAGATCAGTGCAAGAAAAGCCATAACATTATGACACGATGTAACATGGTAACCCTCATCACCGTTTATGGAAGATGTCACCTCAAAGAACCACAAGGCTATGAAGTGGCAGAGTTTGGGTAAGTCTAAACTTACATACAAAATAGCCAAGTATGCCATGAAAATACTAGGACCCGGAAAAACTATGCTGGGTTTTTTAGGGGCAACTAAGACTCAACAAGAAATGAGGGAGCAAAAGACCAAGGGACAAAAGATAAAGACCAAGAAGATACACCAATTCATACATGTCAATTAAAGTTCCATGTTTTCTAGACTCTTCTTTATGCTATGAAAAGTTGAATATTCAAGGGCTTTATGCCTAATGTTTATATAAATTCTATGGTATTAAAAGCGCGTCCCCTCGATAGGCAAGACACTCGTGTCCCTTGATTTCTACCTTTTCTACATATGATTATCTTCACATAGTAGGAAAAGGCAAGGGTAGTAAGGGAGGGTAGTGAAGGAAGCAAGATATAAAGGAAATCAAAAATTCAAGAAAGGCGTAAAGTACAACAAGGCAAGAACAGTGTTATATTACAAGCCCCTCGGGGCCACACCAAAAAATTATCAATGTTCGACAAAGTTAGTAATATAAATTCCTAACAAGCAGTCAAAGATGGGGGAGGGTTGGTGGAACGAGAAATATCTTTGTCAACACTCTTAGCAACATCTTTTCCAGAGTCCTTAGCAACACCCTTAGCTTGAGCTTTTCGCTCCCTTGAAAAGACGACTGAACCCTTCAACACTTCATGCTCACGACATGGACTAATAGGACTCTCCGAAGGGATGCTCTTCACAGACCAAGCTTCAAGAGTGTTTGCATTATCCATGAATTAAGCATCGATAAGAGGAGGAGTATACCCAGCTGGCACAAGAGGGTAGCCGTACAACTTCTTCCCATCAAAATAAAAGTTAGGAAGACCCTACGCGGCCGGCTGGAGCTTGGCTGCCTCACTAAAAAGACATACCTGGTTCTGAGAAAGAAAGTGCACGCAAGAAGCCTCGAGTTGTACACTAGCATATTTGACAACCGCTTCCTCTCAAGCCTTTTGAAGCTCGACAACACGGTTTTCCTTCAAAGACTAAAGCTCAGCATCCAACACCTCACGAGATTCTTGTTCGGCGACCACCTTCTCACCTTTTCTCTTCAACTCCTCGACCATCCTTTTTAGCTCCTCATTCTTCTCGGAATTCGACCTCTCAAGCCCCTCTTTCTCCTTGACAGCGTCGCCTTGAAGCTTAGAGAATTGTGCCCTAAATTCTTGAACAAACTTACTTATCTCTTTATGGCTTAATTCCAGTGCGCCATAACTCTTCGAGAGGTCAGTGGTGGCGTTTTTCAGGCCTTCCTCGAACATCACACCCGTCGCCAAGAAAAGCTGCACCGCCTAAGACAAAGGCAGATACAACTAAAGGACATTTAGTAAGGAGAAATGAATAAGTTCAGATTCAAACATACCCCTGCCATCAGCTGAATCCTTCCGGTCGAATCGTCCCCTATCATTCGAATGATGTACGACGGGGGATTAGGCACATGAATAGTTCTTTTAATTGTGCGTCGTGCAAGGTCCAGAGTAAGGAGAAAGACTCCAGTGAGCCTGCTCGAGGTCCCCATTATCTTCTAACAAAATCAATTTTCTCTTGAGCCGAGGTAGAAAGCGTCGTCCTCTCGGTTTTTTTACAGATTGCCTCTTCTTTGTAGGACGATAAGAGCTCTTGGACGAGTTAGTTCTCTTGCGAGTGAGTTGCTCAGACAAAGGAATAGAATCATCATCGACAAACCCTGTGGTAGGCAATGCACGAGGAGGATCTGTCGAGCCCTGACCCGTCGAGCTTGAAATAGGAATGACGATGTTAGTCGGCACATGATGCGGTGGGGGCTAGTGGTCCACGTTGTCCTTAATATTGAGAAAGTCAAAGCAGCTTCTATTTCATAAAACATAAGGAAAGAGTTAGGCACAACACAACACAAAAAGTATACATATTTAAGTTAGGCCTATAGCGTCCTACACGGAGGAGGTGGGAGCTGACTAAGACCACGCTTCGCGAGGAACTTGATGGTTACAACATCATTGAAATTGTCCGAGCCTAATTTGACAAAGGAACAGAAGTCCTCCTTATATTTCTTAAGCTGCTTGTCTGAATACAAGGAGACCCACACATGAACCTCAGATACTCAGATGCGGTGGTTTACATGATGTTCCTTGGCAGGTTTCACCAAGATCCATCGATGAAGCCACCCCGTCTCATTTATTGGCATATTATATTGGGGATTGTACTTTCAAGAACAAGTAATTAGACCCCAGACATAGGTGCAAGGTTTGTATAAGGCTTAGAACAGGTGAGTGGAAGGAGTGTACCCGATCTCTTAGCACCTGAGTTGGAAAGTCGTCATGTGCCTCCAAAAGTTTGGATGCAATTGTATGGGGCTTAGTTGCTCCTCGGCTAGGATATCTCTCATAAAATGAGGGATTGGAAGCCTGAAGCCTGCTCAGAGGACATGTCGACTAATAGGGAAGAACTCGCCGTAGTCGTCGAAGTATTGCCCACTATTGATCAGAAGGGTAAGAATCGTTCCTTAAGAAAAGGGAAATTCCTTGGCATAATCCGCCAAGTGAAGGGTTCTAACAGTAGATTTTGAGGGTTTGATATTTTTGCCTGGGAGAGAACATAGAACCGGGGCTACTCGGCCATCTAAGATCAACACAGGACGGGCATGAGTTATTTCCACAACAGGAATCTCGACATCCACATAGCGGACGAACGACGGAGACAGCGGGAAGGTATCAGAGATGATCACTTGAGACCTAGGGACGATTGCTCGAGAGCTCGAGCCCGCTTCTCCCTGGTCTGCCTCCGGGCCTCACCCTCCGCCTCGGATATATCACGGAAGATACTCGACGAGGAGTTAGTTTCCTCTATTTCAAAGTCTTAATCTCGAACGGTAGATGTGCTACTCTATGCAATAAAGAAGGAGTTAGTTTCAAGGGTATAAGAAACCTCATGAAGAGAAAGAAAATGTCTCATTATTAACCCTCGCCCATAGGAAGAATACACAAGGGGAGGGAACCTTTGCAAAGCACACGAAAAACTAAGAAGTAAAAAGAAATAAGGGGAATGGGTATAAAGGTAAAAGCATACGGATTGAGCCGTGTGAACGCATTTATGATTGGTAGATAGTGACATATATGATAGACGACTAGGGCACATTTTCCCAAGTGCCGTTTCGGATTCATCTTTTTCAAAGGACAAGCAAGAAGGAAGAAGGGACATTAATGGAAAAGAGTGCTTGTTTTCTCCATCAATGGCCTTAATCGAAGAAACAAGCAAAGTAAATCGAACGCCGCTGGCGGAATTTTTCGGCGACGATGATAAGAACACCACAAACCACCAATCTATCCCATAAGGGAGGACACCAAAGTTAAAAAGAACGAAACAAATTAACTCGAAATACACATTATACAAAAGCAGTAAAAAAACAAAGTAAGCCTAACAGAGAGAAGGAAGGCTGACCTGCCATGACAAAAGAGGTGGAGGAATAATTGACGGTCAGAACTGATGGTTAGTCCCAAACATCGGGAGAAGCAACAGAAGAAGAAAGCGTTGCAGGAAATGTAGTTCTTTTTGAGAGAGAGTGAATGGAGAAGATTAATCGGTAAAAGAGTGAAAGTGGTGGTGAAAGGGCCTTTTATATGGAAGAGGAAGTTGAAATGTTGGGAATTCCTAAGGAGGACACGTGGCAAGAAAACAGAGATAGCCCGCCCAAGCGTACCTCATTTTCAAAAAGATTTGAAAAAGTGGCGCGCGAGGGAGCGAACTCATACATGAATGAGCGTGCGAGAAGGAAAAGATCTGGAGAAGCAAGTGACTGATTAAGCATCGAGGGCAAGAACGGGAAAATTCTACAAGCATTACCCACCCAAGACACGATAACATGGAAGTAACAATTGTATTGACCGACGAGTACAGTGATAAGAACCTTCCTCGAGCAAATGAAATCTCGCCTCCATCACTAAAGGAACAAGCCTCGCGAGTCTTAGTCACGGGAGGGACTTGTGGAGATGGATGTTAAGGCGGATTTCATTGGGCTTGATTTTGGTCCTTATTGCTAGGTTTGGGAAAAGGCCCATGAGCCAAAAGTCCAAAGAAAGTGGAAAGAAAAGGTAAACTAAAAGAATAAAGTGACGTGATTGGCTAATAAAGAAAAGGTAGGGGACCATTGATTCCCCTATAAATAGTAGTTGGTGAGAAAGTACATTGAACACATTCACTTTTGCAGTACTGAAACTCTGCCAAAATTTACCGTGAAAGTGACAGCAAAATCATTCCTCTTTGGGAATAGTTCTTAAGTTCTTGAGCACTATTTCTTTACTCTTTTCCCCACATTTTTAGAGAAAACTATCCTCATTCGAGCCTCGACTAACTTGAGCTTCAGAGAGTCAAATCCAAAGGAAATCTCCATCTGGGCTTGGTTGTGCATGTACATCAAGCGAGGTGAAGCGGTTAGTCATCGACGATCCGTCCTCAACTCTTGGAGTCCTTATCTCAACTTTCCCCTACCCGAGCTAGGAAGAGCAAAGTTTGGTTTTGAGCCTCTCGACGAGAAGTGTTGTATCGGAAAAAATTTTGGACATCAATAAATTACCTCACCACTCTCGGGGTCTCAAGTGTTTCCCCTTTATTAAGCTTCCTCATCTCATCCGTTTACCGACTCCATGTTCTTCATCGGCTTCAAATTAGCACCGGTCAACCCAAAGTCAAAATCACGCTTGCCACTGGCCAATCTTGCTTCTGCTTCTTCCCTCCGATATATGAACACATACAAAGACGCGATATTGGAAGACCCGTCCATCTTCCTTCTGCCTCCGAGTCCGACGACGTTAAAGCCTTTCATCTTTCTGTTGGTAACTCTTTTAACTTTGATTATTCAGCACTTGGTTTAGTTTGTTCTGCGATGCCTACGGTTCGCGATCTAAGTATCCATCTCCGCAGTCCCTCCTTGGTGTTCTTGATCCACTATAAGCTGATCAAATGATGCAACCCACCTTAAGAAAAGGGTCGCTCTGTGTAGGAATTTGTTTTACACATAATCCAAATTTCTAACATTTAATTCGTTCTTGACAGTTCAAATAATTAATCAATGTCATTTTATAAACCTAATAATATAAATTTCTTTTACATTTATCAAAATGGAATAAAAATCATCCATCTTGCTGCGTAATAAGTTTGATGTCATGGACAGAGTTGAGGGAAATGATCGAGATTATGTGTTGATAATCTCTTCCATGAATATATTATTGTATTGTGATGTTTTGCCTTTATTAAGAAGTGAATGACATGACTTATAAAATATCTGCAATTTGTTATGTTATTATTTGTTTCACTTATTAATTTTAAGTGAAGATAATTAATTAAGGTAAATAGTAATATTAGGTGAATAAATTCACCTTTGTATTTAATAGCCTACAATTGGTAGGTAATCTCCTCCTCCTATAAATAGAGGTCATTTGTGTATAATTTATACAAAACACTCTCTTCGTAAATCACTCTAAATCTCCATTTTCAAGCAAGTTATTCTCTTTAATTATTGTTAAAATAAGGCGATCCAAGTTAATTCACAAAACGTTATCAGCACGAGTCTCTAATTACCGCTTGAACTTCTTGGAAAAGGATCAAGTAAAATAAAATGGCAAACTTAGCAAAAAGAGAATTTGACATCCTTGAGTTGTCGGGCGAAAAATTCTTTGAATGGAGGGTGGACGTCAGTACTCACCTCTTGGCAAAAGATCTAGAGAAGACCATTGAAAAGGTTGAAAAAAAGGATAAGGACAAAAATGAAGTGGTAGAAGTGGAAAAATGCATGCCAAAGGAAAAGGCTCAAGCGATTGCATTCCTTCGCCACCATATACAGGAGTGCCTCAAAACGGAATATATGTTCGTTAATGACCCACCAGAATTGTGGGAAAAATTAAATGAACGTTTTGGGCATCAAAACCGAATCCTCCTGCCAGACGCACAACATGAATGGAGCAATTTACGAGTCCAAGATTATAAATCAATAACTGAGTATAATAGTGCTTTGCTCAGAATTAAATCCCAACTCATAAGTTGTGGTGAAGTAATTACTGAAAAGCAAAAGTTGGAAAAGACATTTTCCACAATGCATGCCAATGATGTTACGTTACAACAACAATATAGGCAAATGGGTTTTGAAAAATTCTCAGAATTGATAACAATCTTGTTGATTGCTGAAAAGAACAATAACCTCCTAATGAAAAACCACAATATGAGGCCATCTGGCTCAAAACCGTTTCCTGAAGCAAACGCCGTGGACAAAGGGTTCCCTGGAGGAAACTCAAGAGAGTATAAGTCACGGTGGAACCATGGCCGTGGCCATGGCCGTGTTCGTGGAAAATTTCATAGTCAAGGAGGTCGTGGTGGCTATGGAAGAGGACGTGCCCAAGGATTCCAAAAGGGTTACGGTAATCACCATGGCTATAAAGGCAACAAAGGGGATGAAAGGCCAAAGGCCCAGACTAGTCAAACAAAACCCTCTGAAAAAACCAAGTCAATTTGTTATAGATGCGGGATGACAGGTCATTGGTCAAGAGTGTGTCGTACAACTAAACATTTAGTGAAGCTGTACCAAGATGGGAAAAAATAAATAAAAGGCCACCGAGACCAACTATATTGAGAATGAGGGTGTCGGCAACTTTGACATGCTGAATATGGATACCCCTATGTTCCTCAACCAAGGAAGAGATACCAGTCCATCCCCTATCTTTAGTAATGATGACTTCATCTATGAACGCTTGAACTAGCCCCATGTCACTTCTCATGACATTGTCTAATACCGTTTTTCCCTTTATCGCCTAGTTAAATCATGTAAAATATGATTGAATTTGTGTGATGCCTTTCTTAAAGCACTTGAACCATGTCTCTCAAGGATGTTGTATAATAGACCTATCTTTGTATGAATGAAGTTTTTTTTTTCTTACTTCTCATGTTATTTCTTTTATATAGTGAACATGGAACTACCCAAAATGGAACTCGATGGGAAGGAGAAGTGTCTCTTGGATAGTGCAACAACACACACTATCTTAAGAAACAGAAATTATTTTACACACCTAAAGGCCTATGAAGGCAACGTGACCACAATTTCAGGTGTGTCTAAACTCATCGAAGGCTCCGGAAGAGCAATTGTTCTACTCCCACATGGAACAAAATTAGTGATAAATGATGCATTATATTCAAGTAAATCCCACAGAAATTTGATGTGCGTTAGAATGAGTTTCATATGAAAACCATGAATGAGAATGGGAAAGAATATTTGTGCATCATAAGGCATGAATTTGGCCATAAAAGAATCCTTGAAAGGATGCTTAGTCAAACCTCCGGATTATACTATACACATATTAATCCACTTGAGGTCAATGCAGTTATAAGCAAAGAATCAAATGATAAAGTTTCATTTACATTATGGCATGAACGCCTGGGTCCAGGATCAGTGATGATGCACAAAATTATAAAGAATTCATTTGGACATTCATTGAAGAACATCAAACTTCTATCCTCCAATAAATTTAATTGCACTGCATGCTCACTTGGAAAATTTATTATAAGGCCTTCCAAAAGTAAAATTGCAAGTGAAATGCCCACATTCTTGGAAAGAATCAAAGGGGATATATGCGGACCAATTGCTCTGCCATGTGGACCATTTCGAAATTTTATGGTGCTAATTAACGCATCTACACGATGGTCACATGTAAGCCTATTATCTACTCGAAATGCCGCATTTTCTAAACTCCTTGCTCAAATAATCAGATTGAGAGCACAATTTCTGGATTACACAATTAAGAAAATCCGACTTGACAATGCAGGAGAATTCACCTCTCAAATCTTCAATGATTATTGTATGTCAATTGGTATTGACGTGGAACATCCTGTAGCTCATGTTCACACGCAAAATGGTCTCGCTGAATCATTGATAAAGAGGTTACAATGGATCGCTAGACCATTATTGATGAAATCCAAACTACCTTCATCAGCATGGGGACATGCTATATTGCATGCTGCAACCTTGATTCGATTAAGGCCAAGCGCAACTCATGAGCAATCTCCATTGCAATTGGTATATGGAAAGGAGCCGAACATCTCACATCTTAAGGTATTTGGATGTGCAGTATATGTTCCTATTGCTTCACCACAACGTACCAAAATGGGACCACAAAGAAGATTAGGCATATATGTTGGTTTTCAATGCCCATCGATCATAAAATATCTTGAACCTACAACAGGTGATTTATTCACAGCAAGATATGCTGATTGCCACTTTGATGAAAATACCTTCCCAAATTTAGGGGGAGGAAGGAAAAATGTGAATCCAAATATAAAGGATATCACATGGAATGCAATATCATTATCCCACCTTGACCCAAGAACAAAGGTGTGTGAACAAGAAGTCCAGAAATCATTCATTTACAAAGTGTTGCAAATCAGTTACCTGATGCATTTGTGGATACCAAGAAAGTAGTAAATTCATATATACCAGCAGCGAATGCTCCTGCAAGGATTGAAATACCCATTGGACAGCCTAAAGCGTCCATCAAAAATGAGTCCAAAACGCGTCGAAAGCGTGGAAGACCATTAGGGTCAAAGAACTTGAAACCAAGAAAGTCAAAGAACCTAAAGGGTATAGAAGAAGATGCTACATTGGCTCTTGAAAAATCTGGTGAAGAAAAGGAGATTGAAAATGAAAAAATCTCACAAGAAAATGACATCTTAGATAATGATCGAAATGTCGATAATTCTGAAATTTCCATTAATTATGTATACACAGGTGTACAATGGAACAAAAAAGATGTCATCCTTGATGATAAATTTTCTTAATCAGTAGCTATAGATGTTGTGTCTGAAGATGACGACATTGAACCAAGATCAGTTGATGAATGTCGTCAAAGAAAAGACTGGTCCAAATGGAAAGAGGCAATACAACCAGAATTAAAATCGCTTGGAAAAAGAGAGGTTTTTGGAACCGTAGTCCATACACCAAAGGGTACAAAACCTGTGGGTTATAAATGGGTTTTCGTAAGAAAACGAAATGAAAAAAAATGAAGTTGTCAGATACAAGGCAAGACTTGTAGCCCAAGGCTTCTCTCAAATCCCTGGAATTGATTATAATGAAACATACTCTCCCGTAGTTGATGCAACTACGCTGAGGTTTCTCATTGATGTGAATGTGTTTGAGAACTTACATATGCGTCTTATGGATGTTGTGACTGCATACTTATATGGATCACTCGACACAAACATTTATATGAGAGTCCCAGAAGGAATAAAACTCCCGGAGTCCAACAACTCTCATACTCGAGAATTATTCTCTATAAAGCTAAAGAGGTCGTTGTATGGATTAAAACAATCTGGACGGATGTGGTACAATCACCTCAGTGAATATCTCATGAAAGAAGGGTATAAGAACAATGCTACATGACCATGTGTTTTCGTCAAGAAATCCATAAACGGATTTGCCATCATAGCAGTTTATGTTGATGATTTGAACATCGTTGGAACCTCTCATGAACTCAATGAGACTGCAAAATATTTGACGAAAGAATTCGAGATGAAAGAAACCAAGCTTTGTCTTGGATTGCAGATTGAGCACTTAGACAGTGGAATTTTTGTTCACCAGTCTAATTATACTGAGAAAATCTTGAGAAGGTTTAATATGAATAAGGCACATCCCTTGAACTCTCCCATGGAGATTCGATCCCTTAATGTTGATAAGGATCAGTTTCGCCCTCGATAAGAGGACGAAGAAGTTCTTGGCCCTGAAGTACCATATCTAAGTGTAATCGGGGCTCCGATGTATTTAACTAACAATACAAGACCAGATATTGCTTTTGCCGTAAACCTCTTGTCCAGGTTTAGCTCATCTCCTACAAGGAGACATTGGAATGGGATCAAACACATATTTCTCTACCTTCGGGGCACACACGATCTAGGGTTGTTCTATCGCAGCCAAAAGGGTGCCAATTTGGTCGGATACGCAGATGCAGGATACTTGTCTGATCCACATAAAGCCAAGTCACAAAATGGTTATGTATTCACATACAGAGGCACATCCATATCATGGAGATCAAATAAGTAGACGGTGACTGCAACATCATCAAATCAAGCAGAGTTGATTGCCTTATACGAGGCAGGAAGGGAATGTGTGGCATTACGAGCAATGATCACATTCATCCAGAAAGAATGTGGAATAATGCCTGTCACCAGCGGGCCAGCAGTTCTATATGAAGACAACTCCGCATGCGTTGCTCAGATGAAGAAAGGCTATATCAAAGGAGATCGTACAAAACACATTTTACCCAAATTCTTCTCTACTCATGAATTGGACGAAGCTGGAGAAATCAACGTTCAACAGATCCGGTCGAATGATAATTTGGATGAAATGTTTACAAAGTCATTACCTCCCAAGAAGTTTGCAGAACTAGTATCAAGGATTGGAATGTGCAGACTCAGAGACACTCGTTGATCTCAGGGGGAGCTTCATGCGCGCTACACTCTTTTTCCCTTCGATCAAGTTTTTTTTCCCACAGGGTTTTTGTTTTACGAGGTTTTTAATGAGGCAGCATCAAGGCATATAACGGGATTCACAGTTGTACTCTTTTTCCCTTCGATCAAGCTTTTATCCCACAGGGTTTTACTTGACAAGGTTTTTAATGAGGCAACGTACATTATATCCCGCAACGATTCAAAGGTGATTATTCAAGGGGGAGTGTTATGTTATTATTTGTTTCACTTATCCACTTAAGTGAAGACAATTTACTAAGGTAAATAGTAGTATTAGGTGAATAATTCACCTTTGTATTTAATAGCGTACAATTGGTGGGTAATCTCCTTCTCCTATAAATAGAGGTCATTTGTGTACAATTTATACAAAACACTCTCTTCCTAAATCACTCTAAATCTCCATTTTCAAGCAAGTTATTCTCTTTAATTATTGTTAAAATAAGGCGATCCAAGTTAATTCACAACACAATTCAATTTAGCTATGTTTAAAAACATTCAATTTTACCTCCTGATCGCGTATATTTGCAGGTATGTAGGATTGAGGATAGCTTCTTCACAAATAAAGTCTAAAAAATTTAAAGTTTGATCAAAATATATAAAATAAAGAAGCTAAAATGTAAATCAAGAAATTCACTTAATTAAGATGAGAAACTTGGACTTCTATTAAGTATAGGATAAAGCTTTTGTGTTACAAAAGCTTTGCAGTTCTCTCTCTAACTTGCAATTCTTCTTCGAAGATCTTTTGCCTAAATACTCACTTAAGCTTCCTTTACACAACATTCTATTTCTCTATGAATACAAGAAAATCAGCAACCTTGACTGGTTTTGAGTTATCTCTATTTATAGACAACTCTAAATGTAGCTAACTATATAAATTAATTACACAATATGCTAATTTCCTATTGGCTAGCAAGACTTCTATTCTTGAGTTTGTTGAACCAACTGGAACAATTAATCAGTGCTTGCCACGTTGTGAAGCTCGCAAACAGACTTTCAGTGCGCACTCTACCACTTGCACATAGAACAACATGTGTACGGTGGATCACGCTGATTGAAATGCAACTTGCAGTCTATTACGTTTGGAATTTAAAATGTGTGCTCAATCAAAATCCATTCAAAACATGTTTTTTATCGTTTTTCTCTTCTAGATAAATGCCAGCTCGCTATCGCACTTCTTCTCTCACTGTAATCTTCAGCACGACTATCTCGCTGATAAAGTTTCCTTAAAAACTCTTAAAACTTGTTATGTGCTTTAAGCGAGACTTGTATAGTATAAGCTACACTCTTATATACTCAATTAAATCGTGTAACACTGTGAACTCATGAAATTCATTAGATACTAAGTTTATAATCATCAAAACTAAAAAAAAAAGAGTTAAGCTAGACTTAGTTGAACTAACAATTCCCCCCTTTTGATGATTTCAAACTTATAGAACTGTGGATATCAATCATATTGAACATAGAATCATATCCAGCTAAATTGATTAGAACAAGCTAAACTTTCACTTACATTTTCACTTTACCTGTAAGCCAAGTATACCTTTTGTTCCGCCTTACATCATGACACGCCTGAATCCTTCCTTGACTATGGAAAATGTTTAAGCATGCCTACAATCACACTTCTAAATTCCCCCTTTGACATCATCGAAAAGGCAGTCCTAATACAACATTTAGGGAACTATCACAACATCTAGTATACTAACTCATTGAGCATGGACAAATTTCAGTAAGGTCAAGTCTAGAAAAAAAATCAATTAAGCAATCAACACAATCACTGATAACTAGATTAGCTTGTTTTATATTCATACTAATTTCATAACATAGTACTGATAGAAAAAATAAGCAGGCTTGAACCAACGGATAAGCAAAATAAAAAGACACTTAGTAAGACTGTGGATTAAGGTTGAGACTTCTTCTGTAACACAAGCTCATTCAACTTGCGCTCAACTTCTAATGTTTCTGCATCTATCTTCACCATCTGGGTGAGCTGATATGCAATAAGCGCGAGTCTCTCTGCATTGTCTTTTGAACCTTACTTAATTGCTTTCTTAATGAGCAATAAGGCTTGAGTGACTTCAATGTTAATTTCACTTGAGCAAGCCTTCACTTCTTGTTTCTGCTTGAGCTTAAATTAAACTTCCTCTTCTTCTTCAACATCAGATTATCCATTTACTCTAGGTCTTCCAATACCCTTGGGGAAAGACTTCGTAAAAAACTTGTTCGTTGTCTGGAGAGTAGATCTCATGCTTCATCATCAGTTTCTTGACGATGTGTGGAAAAGGTATATCAGCATTGGTGTTTTCCATAGAGGTGTACATATGCGTGTACATGATCTATGGAGTGTCGATTAACTCGTGCTTCATGCATTTGTGGAGAAGGAAGCCATCAACTATTGTCACTAAATCTTGGCGATCTTTCCTTGGCATGATGTTCCTGATTATGATGTAATGCATGACTCGAAGAGAATATAGGACGAGGTCTACCTTCAGTTCCTACTCTTGCCAGTTAGATCTTTCTTCAACTGGCTTGCTCCATCTGACCAATTTTTCTTCTCTACAAAGTTGAAGCTACCATTCCCATTTGTCTTACCTATCACATCAACAAATTCTTGAACAAGGATGAAGATGTTCTTCTTGTTCCACTTCAAGACGGCCATATCCCTTGGAACACCTGGATCTACATGCTCATATGGCTTCATATGACTGTAGAATGCCTTTACCATTTCTGGGCTTGCTTCAGTTGGAGTTACTTCAAGCTCGTCCCAACATCATAAATTCAGCATATTGAAGGCCACTTGAATGTCAAACTTGTCCTTGAGTTGCTTCCAAGTTTCTGGAGCAGTAATAACATGGGAGAATATTTGACACTTAGCCATACCTGAGGAGATTATGTAAAGCGGAGAAGATGTTGAGACTGAGGTTGTAGTTGTTGCCAGCTTAGGACGCTTTGCAGCTGGCTTTTTCTTAGGTGTTGTGGTCGCCTATTTCTTTAGGGGTGCTAATTCCTCATCCTCTTCATCATCCTCATCACCAAACTCCAAATCCTCTTCCTCTTCCTCCTCTCTGGGTGAGTTCTCTATTCTGGGCAACTTTGGCGCTAATCCAGACTAAAACTCACCAGATTGAAGAATCGGCTTGGATCTGATCTGTTCACTAATCTGGTGCAAGAGCGGTTCAAATTGTGTTGTTGAAGCTGGACGGTGAACCAAAATAGCTCTTCTGTCTTTGTGCAGACTGGATTCACATGAACCTGAGATTGCAGCACGACTCTTGCTCTTCACATGGGACTCATCAATCATGTGCACAACCTTTGTTGCTTTTGCTGAGGAGGGAGGAGGTGTCTTCTCTGGAGACACTACCTTATATGTCTTCTCCTCTTCCTTGTTGACCGACTTCTCTTAGGAGAGCTTCTCTTGGGTCGCCAGAGCTTGAGATGTGGGAGGTGTATTGATGGGTTGTGGCAATGGTGATGGTGTGGTATTGGGTTGTGTTTGGGAGGAGCCTATGTCCTGAAGCGCTTTGAACGCTTATAATTGGTGGTATTGCTCAATCTCTTGTTAGTGAGCTTGATTACAAGGGAAGACAGGTTTGAGTCGTATGAGGCCATTTGTATTTGAGAGTTTGGAGTGTGGGAGTGTATGATGGAGAATAGAGTAAGAAGGTATAGGGACATAGATGAGAGCATAGTGACAATAGGGGAAGGTCTGAGTGAAAAGTGAACTTACGGATTTATAGGCTCGCTCAACCTCTGAACAACCCCAAATGGCTCTATTCAATGATAAGAATCCTACGTCTCTTTTTTATTCAGTCCAACGGCTCTTTCCTAATCAAATATGCGCTTCCCTTCAACGGTCGCTGAACTTGACACGCTGTGTAGATAATACCGACGCGTGTAATTAAAACACGGTGTGTTTAAATCATGCCTCAGAATGTAACACGTTAAAGCGTGACTAATACCAACTAGTCTTACTAGTGAAGAAATACAATAAGCGTGGCTTAAGCAAGAAGGATAGGGATAAGGTGAATACTGTATGGCTTATAGTAGAACATAATGTGAATCAAATGTTGGACAAAATGTGTAACATAATGAGATACATAATGTGTAAAAAAACGATGCCCGCATGAGACAAACAATATACACACAAACATATAATTAGGGTAGGCTTATTTAATTTTCTCAATAATGAATACTTCCATATGTGGCTAATGGGTTAAGAAGCGTTACATAGGAGTAGGCCAAACGGTAGGAAGCCTAAGCATGACTCATTTCTCGTTTGGCTTTCATATAGGCAAGAAGCAATCATCATGTTCTTACTACATGAAAGAAATGAATGAGCAATGCAAAATGATAATAAAATAATCACGAAGATATCTATATTAATAATCATGCTTTTGCTAACCCTTTCGGAGTAGATAATACATATCAAAAGAGTAAAAGTGATCCTCATTCCTAAGTTTCCCAATGTGTAAAATTATGCATAATCTAGTCAAAGATAGAGGAGCTTATCGTGCTTGAAATAGTTACCTCAATCAAGGGGGGTCATTCCCAATAATATTGTTAGGTGTAGGATGGGTAACCTATTCAAAGGTTGGGTGAAGATATAAGCTACTTGATCTTTTATTCTACAATAGGTGAGTTCGATAGTCTTCTTTTCAAACGTGATCCCTCAAAAGCGGTGTCTGATGTCGATATGATTGTTCCTATCATGATGGACATGGTTTTATACATGAATCGTGCTAGTATTATTGCACCTGATTCCAATAGTTCCAAACTTGACTCTGTAGTCCACTAGTTGTTACTTCAGCCATACTACTTGTGAGATGCATAACGCATCATTATACTTAGCTTCAGTGGTAGATGTTGTTGTGCAATTCTGTTTCCTGGATTCCCAAGAGATGAGAGAGGGGCCTAGCAATTGAGCCATGCCATAAGTGTCTTCCTATCCACCAAGTATCCGGCATAGTCTACGTCTTTGTAACCAACGAGCGAGACTTCACCACCTTTAGGATACCACGGACAAAGGTTGTCTAAGCCCTTAAGGTAGAGAATAATCCTTTTGATGTTGATGAGATGACTAGATCGAGGGTCGCTTTGAGCTCTAATGCACAAGCTCACTGAAAATACTATATCTAGCGAGATGCAGTAAGATACATATGTGAGCCAACCATTCCCCTGTAGTTCGTCTCATCTACCTATTCTCTATTCAAGTCAGCATCAAGCTTAGTAGTGGTGTAGATAGGAGTTGAGAGTTGGGAAAGGCTTGCTTGTGTCCATGGAGAATTTTTTAAGGATCTCCCTTAAGTAGTTCTGTTGGTGGACTTGGATCCCATCTTTCTTCTGGACAACTTGTAACCCAGAAAAAAAAGTAAGCTCACCCATGAGGCTCATATTGAACCTTGAGCTCATAGTCTCCGTGAACTCGCAAGCCAGATCTTCATTAGTTGAACCAAACATAATATCATCAACATACACTTGTACGATGATGATATCATCCTTGAGCTCCCTAATGAAGAGTGTCTTGTCTACTGTACCTCGCTTATAGTTGTGTTGAGGGAGGAAATCAAATAGACAGTCATACTGGGCACTTGCTTGAGACCATATAGTGCTTTGTCGAGGTAGAACACATGGTCTTGGTGAGCTTTGTCTTCAAATTCTGGAGGTTGCTTTACGTACACTACCTCATTCAAGCTACCATTCAAGAATGCCGTCTTGACATCCATCTAGTATAGCTTGAAAACCTTAATGGTAGCGAAGGCAATCAGCAAGCGAATAGTTTCAAAGCGAGCTAATTGAGTGTAGGTCTTGTCGTAGTCTGTTCCTTCTTGCTGACTGTAACTTTGAGCCACTAAGCGTGCTTTGTTTTCAATGACGTTCCTTTAGTCATTAAGCTTGTTTATGAAAACTCAATGTGTGCCAATCACATCCTTGTTGAGCATGGGGACGAGTCTCCAAACCTTGTGTTAGTCAAACTCCATAAGCTCTTCTTGCATCGCGACAACCTAGTCAGGATCCAAGAGGGATTGGTGGACTTTCTTTGGCTCAATGAGGGAAACAAAAGAATGAAAAGCAGATAGGTTGTTGAGTTGGGAGCGAGTGAAGACTTTGTCTAACAAAGGAGCGAGGATTTGATCTGGTGGATGAGCACTCTTCTACTGGTAATTTCTCATGACCATGGTAGTGGCTTCCGGGAAATCATCAAGCGAAGATGGAGTGATTTGTGAGGAGGAAGCACCTGAGGAGCTAGCAGGATCAGGAGGGAGGTTCGCTGAGGACATTTAAGGTTGGGCTGCAACCTTCTCGGGTCCTGCTTGATCCTTTAGAGTTCACCCTTGAACCTTTGGAGGTCTCCCTGGACCCTTCTTAGGTCTCACTGGAGCCTCTGGGATGGGCGCTGAAGATGAAGAGGGGGTCGCTTCAATGGGTTAAGAGCCCGCTTCAGCGATGGGAAGTCCCGCTTCGACTTCAGCGAGGGTAGAATCCTCTATACTTCGCAACTCTTCTTCAGGAGTCTCTTCCTCTGGATCTTCATGAACGCCGACTTGAGCTTCATCTGTGGTGTGACCGTATTCTTGAGCGCCATCATGCTGAGACGAGGGAGCTTGTTGGGTATCCTCATAATCAATACTCTAAGCTTCAGAAGAGGTAACTAAGGAGATATGATGAAGAGTACCTTGTGGAATGGGGGGCTCACTTGGTCAACTTCATCGACATCGTCTTCATGAATAGGTCTCTCATCGAAAGTCACATGAATTCTTTCCTCAATTCTCTTAATTTTTTTGTTCATCACCCTGTATGCCTTGCTAGAGAGAACATAACCAAGGAATATAGCTTCATCATTACGAGCATCAAATTTATCAAGATTTTCATTACCATTACTATGGACATATAATTTACACCTGAATACACACAAGTGAGAAAGATTTGGTGTTTTCCCTTTGAGTAGCTCACATGGTGTCTTCTCCAGAATCGGCCTTAGCATGACTCGATCGATTGTATAGCAAGTTGTGCTTACAACTTGAGCCCAGTAGTGTTGAGGGAGCCCACTACCTATAAGCATTGTTACGACCATCTCTTCTAGTGTCCTATTTTTCCTTTCCACCACTCCATTTTGTTAGGGAGTTCTTGGAGCTGAAAAGTTGTGGTGGATTCCTTTTTCCCGGTAAAATATTAGGAATTGTCCATTTCGAATTCCAGTCCATGATCTGAGCGAATGGAACGGAGATGGAGATCTAGAGTATTTTCAAGAAGTAGGACTAAGTATGAGAACTCTTCAAAAGCCTCATCTTTAGTTATAAGGAAAAGAGTCCATGTAAAACGAGAAAAGTCATCAATGAGCACATAGATAGAACGGTTACCTCCTGGGTTTTGAACTAGAATGGGACCTCAAAGGTCCATATGAATGAGCTCGAGGGGTATCTTGATAGTTACTACCTTCTTAGGGTCGGATAAAGACAGTCGTATAATCTTGGAATGAGCGTAACTCATAGCAACGCTTCATTGAATTGGGCTTGATCTCTGGAAGGCCTTGTACGAGCCCCCTTGATTGAAGCTTATTAAGGAATGCATGCTTCCATGTCCTAGGAGTGGATGCCAGATATTTGATTTCTCTTGAATGGTCGCTAGAAAGAGATTCTTAGAAGGAGTGAAAGAGTGGTCAAACAGATAGGTGTTCTCAACCCTTTTCCCCTCATAATTACCTCTTTGAATGAATCTTTGACCACACAATCAGTTATAGTGAAAGTAACTTCATTCCTACCTTGATCGTAGATTTGAGCGAAATTGAGAAGGTTAAACTTCAAGTTGCCTACCAAACTTACATTCCTTACTTGTATATCTGGAGTGAATTGCACGCTTCTAGTTTCCTTAATACTTACTTGTTTTTATCTCTGAAGGAAATGCTTCCTCCTTTGCTATTTTGAAACGAGAGAAAGAATTGTGGCTCTTTCGTCATATAACACGAGCAATTTCTTTCAATGTACCATTTGCTCTTCGCTTCAACCTTTATTGGCTCATCATTGTTTGAGTCCTCCATTGCCATGAGACAGTTGTCTTGCTTGTTCTCACCTACATAGATTTTGTCATTAGAGTCACCCATGTGATAAAGAACACTTTCTTTGGTTCAGTGTTTCTCGTACTCGCAGCTACCTTGGGGTTGGTGCAGGTCTTGGAAAGGTGGCCTTTTTGTTGATAGTTGTAGCAGACGAAGTTAATGAGGTCCCTTTTAGCTAGTTGATCATTCTTGAAGTTCCCTTTGTTATTGAGAAACTTCTTGACCATTTTGGTCATCATAGCGACCTTTGCATCTTCTTCCTTTTCAGAGCCTGTCTCGCTATCTAATCTTTGAGGAAGTCTTGTGAGTTTGAGTGTTGTTCCCTTAGCTTCCTTTGACGAGTGCATGTGCTCTTGATCTTGTATCTCATGGATTCTAAATTTTCCAGCAAGCACAGAGATAGGTAGCTCTTTTGTCTCTTTTGGCATGAGCATGATCTTCTTGGTTGTGTCATATTTCTGATTGACATCGTGAATGAACATCACAGAAAGGTCCCATGCTTCTATAAAAATTCCCGCGGAAGTCATATTGTGTGCAAGAACTTGGAAGCAAGAATGATAGCTAGATATAGATTTTGTTTCACCCATTTGAATTGAGTGCAATTCTCGTTTCAACTCGAATTTCCTATTGTTCTTCCTGTCGCCATCGCCTTTATGCATGTCCATTATATCCTTCCACATTGCTTGGGTTGTGGGGATGCTCATAATCTTGTCCATGTCTTTGCGCTGAAGGGAATTCAAGATTAGTTGGCTTTCCTTTTGTGTTTTTCTCCATTAACGCATACTCAGATGGATCCCATGAAGCTTCTTTGATTGCTACAGACATCTTCTTATCACCTTTCTCGATAATCACCCAACATTGAAAATCTGTTTGTTGAGTAAGCTTCATGGGGTCCATCTGATTATCGAGAAAGGTGACGAGAAGGTGTCTGTAGCAATCAAAGAACGATTCCATGGTCAGATACCTTTGCACTGATACCAACTGTAGGATCTAGGGTAGCTTCTTCACAAACAAAGTCTCAAAGACTTCAAGTTTGATCAAAATGTACGGAGGAAAGAAGCTAAAATATAGATCAAGAAATTCACTCATTCAAGATGAGAACCTTCTACTTCTATTAAGTCTAGGATAAAACTCATCACTAACTTTATTAATGAAAGGGTATCTTACACTTGTGTTTACAAAAGCTTTGCAGTTCTCACTCTAACTTGTAATTCTTCCTCGATGATCTTTTGCCTAAATACTCACTTAAGTTTTCTTTAAACAACACTCTCTTTATCTATGAATACAAGAAAATCAACAACCTTTGACTGGTTTTGACTTTTCTCTATTTATAGACAACTCTAAATATGACTAACTATATAAATTAATTGCACAACATGCTAATTTTCTATTGGCTAGTAAGACTTATAATCTAGAGTTTGTTGAACCAACTGGAACAAGGAATCAACGCTCGCCACGTGGTGAAGCTCGCTAACAGACTCTCATCGTGCGATCTACCACTTGCACATAGAACAACACGTGTACGGTGGATCTCGCTGATTGAAATGCAACTTGCATTCTGTTACGCTTGGCATTTAAAATGTACGCTTAATCAAAATCCATCCAAAATGTGTTTTTTATCGTTTTCCTTTTCTTGATAAATTTTAACTCGCTATCGCGCTTCTTCTCTCACTGTAATCTTCAGTGCTACTATCTCGCTGATAAAGTTTCCTTAAAAACTCTTAAGAGGCACCTTAAAACTTATTATTTGCTTTAAACGAGACTTGTATAGTATAAGCTAGAGTCTTATATAATCAATTAAATCATGTACCTCTGTAAACTCATAAAATTCATTAAATATTAAATTTACAATTATTTAAATTTAAAAAATTAAATTAAGTTAAATTTAACTGAACTAACAAAGTCTATTACTCAATTTATTAGGAAGTGTCGTGACAAAGATTTCGTTTACTTTTAGGCAAAACACAATCGAGATGCAAAATATTTACTCAAATTCAAAGTCGACTAGGAGCCTAATAAAATTTCAGAAAATGGTCGATCAAAGAGATAGCACTGTGAGCTCCTTTGATGCCTTTCCTTCCTTAAAAAATAAATTTTATATGAGATGCCATATGTTTTTCTCACAAAAGATCAATAATCTCTTTATTTATTTTTAGGTATCTCATCCTGTTAGTTCGATACCAGAGAACGAGAACAATGGAGTTAACGAAATGTTTGAGCCGTCGAATAAAATCGTCAATGGAAAAACCGAAAACGGAAGATTGCTGCGCCACGGTATGAGAGCCATTGGCTTAAAAACGATTTTGCCCAGACCACCGGAGCTTAGTCTGAGTGGGCGTCGTCCCCAAAGATTAACATAGCACCCTTCGCACGCGAGCTCTCGCGGGAGAAGGATTGGAACCACATGAATATGCTCAGAAACGAAGAGAGAAAGGAGAGAGTTTTTTGTTGTAAATCAGTGTGTTTAAAATGAGCAGCAAGAGCTCGGTTTTATAGAGCAGTCTTTACCTATCACAAGTAAAGGCTCTACCTACCACTGCAATTAAATACTCACCAGGAAATCAGGTTTTCAAGAGAAAAACAGGTTTTACCTACCACAAATAAAGGTTCTTTGAAAACACAAATCGGAAGAATCAAGAACGCAATTACTTTGCGATTCAATTTCCGATGCCCCAAAATTATTGAAAGTAGAAAAACCGGCTACCCACCATACACCGCGCACGTGTCATGAACACGGACCCGACCCGACCCGCCCGCCCAAACGGACGGACGGCGGCGGCGGCGGTGCGCGTGAGGGGGACTCCATCTAACCCTCACTACTCTTACCCACTATATAAACAAGTAAAGTTTCACTTCTACTAGTCGATGTGGGATGGAGATACAAGGATAAAAACCACTTTCTACACTTCAGCACTATATAAAACCCAACAATCCCCCACAAGTGCAGAAGTTTAGTAGAAAGGTTTGAAAAACAAGTTCTGAGCATATCTATAAAAGGTTTGAAGCTTAAGAAAAGGTATCTTACGATTTGAACCTCTACATAGTGAAAGTCAAGTAGTTCTATCATAAGGAGAGTGAACGAGTCTAGAACTCTCCTCATTCAAGGACTGTCCTTAACAACACACTTCTCGCCAAAAAATTCCTGCGGTTCCTCGATAAGTGTCTAGCCACAACTATCTCGGGATGCTACTTAGCGCTCTAGAAAGATCACCCGAATCTTTCATAGAATGAGGCTAACCCTCTACACTCTGGTAGGTGATTCATCAAATTCTTGTCACACAAGAACCGCCCAATACGGGCTATGAAAACATTAAGAGTCTATGAATCAACCTCACATAATATCATCGGTGAACTCATCAAGTCCGTCTCAGTAGGACCACCTAAATTAGGGCTATGAGATCGTTAAGTGCTATAGCTCAACCTACACATACACTAGTCATAAGAATGGGAATTAGTGTATACCATATGAGTCTTTTCACGACTTCGTTTGACCACAACGGGGATCCACCGAGAATTCCTCAACACATGGGCTTTAGTCCCATTCTTGACGAATCAAGGACCAACCTTCGTTTCAGTCCCTTAGTCAAAGGATCAGCTATGTTCCTCTCTGTCCTCACATACTCTAGGCCAATTACACCATTTGTTATGAGCTGTCTCACAGACTCATGTCTAATCCGAATGTGTCTCTTCTTGCCATTATATGCATTGTTCTTGGCTACGCCAATAGCTGCCATAGAGTCACAATGTAAAGAAATAGTAGGGTTTTTACGCCCACACAGTGGTAAATCAACCAGTAAACTTCTCAACCATTCACCCTCTTGACCTGCTAAGTCTAGAGCAATAAACTCAGACTCCATAATAGACCTAGCTATGCATGACTGTTTACAAGACTTCCAAGAAATAGAACCACCACATAATGTAAAGACATAACCACTAGTGGAGCTATCTTCATCATTATCAGAAACCCAGTTTGCATCACAATATCCTTCTAATATATTAGGATGACCAACATAGTGCAAACCCCAATCCATGGTGCCTCTAAGATATCTCAATAATCTGTTGAGCGCAACCCAATGATCTCTACTAGGGTTATGGGTATAACGACTATGTCTACTAACAGCATATGCAATATCAGGTCGAGTACAGTTCATCAGAACATCAAACTTCCAATTACTTTAGCATATTCATTTTGAGAAACACTATCACCAAGGTTCTTCTTTAATTGCATGCTAGAGTCATATGGAGTTCTTACTGGTGTCACATCAAATTGATTAAAATTCTTTAATACCTTCTCTACATAGTGAGGTTGAGACAAAGTGAAGCCACTCTTTGTTCTAGTTACTTTAACACCTAGAATCACATCTGCTTCACCTAAGTCTTTCATATCAAACTTAGAGGATAAGAATAGTTTGGTTGTGTTAATCACATTAATGTGACTCCCAAATAACAACATGTCATCCACATATAGACATATAATAACACAATTAGCACCAAACTATTTTGAATAAACACAAGCATCTAATCCATTTACCTCAAATCCAAAGTCTAAGATGGTTGTATGAAACTTGTCATACCATTGCTTTGGAGCTTGCTTCAAACCGTACAAAGATTTCTTTAATCGACACACTTTGTTCTCTTGTCCTGGAACCACACACCCTGGAGGTTGTTCCATGTAAATATCCTCATTAAGATCACCATTTAAAAATGTAGTTTTGACATCCATCTGATGTACTAATAACTTATAGCTAGAAGCTAAAGCAAACAATGCACGAATGGTCGCTATCTTAGCAACATGAGAATAAGTGTCAAAGAAGCCAATACCATACTTTTGAGCATAACCCTTAATAACTAGTCTAGCCTTTTATCTTTCAACAAAGCCATCGATCTTAAGCTTCTTCTTAAAGATCCATTTACATCCTATGGCTTTGTTCCCTTTAGGCATCTCTGCTAGTTCCCATGTATGGTTGGACATAATTGAATCTATCTCACTTCTAATAGCATCTTTCCAAAAACTAGCATCCAATGAACTCATAGCTTCATCATATGTCTTAGGATCATCCTCTAGCATATGCACACTAATGAATGTATCATTCAATTCATTCACATCATTGAGTTCAACAAAATAAGTAGTCACAAAATCAGGACCAAAGCTAGTGGCTCTCTTTTGTCTTTTACTCTTCCTAGGTTCAATTTCATGAATAGGCTCGGAAGGTAAACTTCTAGACGAAGATGCAACATTAGGCATAGAATCAATCTGCACAACATTTTTCTTTAAAGGAAATACATGCTCAAAAAACTCAGCATCTCTATATTCACATATAGTACGGTCACTTAAACACATGAATCGATAAGCAGCGCTGTTATGGGCATAACCAATAAACACAGCATCGAAGGTCTTAGATCCAATTGCATCTACTTTGAATGCAGGCAATCCTACCTTAGCTAAACACCCTCACACTTTCAGAAAATTCAGGTTAGGTGCTCGACCTTTCCATAATTCGTAGGGTGTCTTATCTAGCTTCTTATGAGGTACTCTGTTGAGAATATGGTTCGCAGTCAATACAGCCTCACCCCACATATTGTCACGTAAACCGGAACTCGAAAGCAGAGCATTCATCATCTCTTTAAGAGTCCGGTTTTTCCTTTCGGCTATACCATTTTGTTGTGGGCTGTATGGAGCTGTAAACTCATGAATTATACCATTTTTCTCACAGAATTCCTTCCAAGAGTTAGTGACATATTCACCTCCTCTATCTGATCTAATCCTTTTAATCTTACGATTTAATTGGTTTTCTACCTCAGCCATGTAAGTGTAAAACACATTTTCAACTTCATCTTTGGATCTCAACAAATACAATCTCGTATATCTCGAATGATCATCTACAAATGTAATGTAATATTTCTTTCCACCTCTAGATTCGGTGTTCCTAAATTCCGCTAGGTCTGAATGTATCAATTCTAACAATTTAGTTGCCCTCTCTTTAACAGAATTAAAAGGCTTCCTAAATTCCGCTAGGTCTGAATGATCATCTACAAATGTAATACATCACATTTTCTATGATCATATTTAGTCAAGTTCGAGATTAGTCCCATTGCATGCATTCAATTGATAGAGTTAACATTCACATGTCCAAGTCTAGCATGCCACAAATCCAAAGACTCAACGATATAAGCAGAAGAAGTAGCAATTTCATTTCCAGCAACAGTCTCAAGGAAGTACAACATGTTGTTCCTATATGCCTTTCCTAGGAAAATACCATTCTTGGTTAAAACAATTTTTCCGCATTCAGTCACTTGCTTAATACCAGCAATCTCAAGCAAACCAGCAGAAATTAAGTTCCTACGCATGGAAGGCACAAACAACACATTTTGAAGGGTAAGAGACTTCCCTGAGGTGAGGTTTAGCTTCACCTTACCCTTCCCCATCACAGCAGACGTGGCGGAGTTGCCCATGTACACCGAATCGGCACCAGAGGCCGCCTCGAACTCAGTGAATAGCTCCTTGTTGGCGCATATGTGCCTTGTTGCTCCGCCATCGATCATCCACTCAGTTGTCTCCGCAACCGTGTTGACCTCCGTGACCACACCAACAAAGTCCTGCGCCATTTCAGATAGGTTCGCCTGATCTGGATTAGGCCTCGGGGCACCCTTCTGAATGTCACCTCCGCGGAAACAGTTGACCGCCTTATGACCTGGTTTGCCGCAGACGTAGCATCCTGCCTTAGGCTTCTCAGTCCAGTTCCCTTTCTTCTTGAAATCAGGAGCCTTCTTGTGCTGGAACTTGTCCTTCTTTGGTGCAGGAAAGGAGTTCTTCTTCTTGAACCTGTTTCCATTTGAAGACTCTATCACATTAGCCTTAACCGAATTATCAGAGGGTTTATGAACAGGCTTATCTTTGAGGCGATTAGCCTCTTCGATCATCATGTGGCTGACGAGCTCAACCAAGGTCAGATCTTTCTTCTTGTGCTTGAGATGGTTCCTGTAGGATGCCCAAGAGTCAGGAAGCTTCTCAATCAAGAAGTTCGCCTGCAGAACTTCGCACATCTTCATTCCCTCAGCCAGGATGTCCACGACAATGTTCTCGTACCCGTGAACTTGCGCCATGATGGGCTTGTCGTCCACCATCTTGAATTGCATAAATTTGTCGCAGACATACTTCTTCTTCCCGGCATCGTCAGTGGAATATTTGGACTCCAGGAGGTCCCACATCGCCTTTGCAGACTTCATTGGAGTGAGCAAGTCGAAGATTGGGTTCGTCACATGGCTCAGAATATGACCCCGAATCATCTTGTTGTCCGCATCATACTTCCGGATGGATTCCGCCTGCGCAGCTCGTTGTTCTTTGGTAAGCTCCACATCGGTTGAGGAATCCAGCGCCAAGGGTCTGAGCACTTCCTCAGCGACCAAAGCCCCCAAAGGTGGTTGTTCAAGGAGGACGTAGTCGGCATCCATCTGCTCCACATAGATCAGGAACTTCTGGTGCCACCTCTTGTAGTTGCCTCCATCCAAGGGATCTCCGGGATGCATGTTCAGCAATGGCTTGAGCAGTTGCGACATCTGCATCTTCTCTTACTTCGAAGGAAAATCGTTTCTAAATTGTTAGTTTGAAACCAGAGAACGAGAACAATGGAGTTACCGAAATGTTTGGGCCGTCGAATAAAATCGCCAATGGAAAAACCGAAAACGGAAGATTGTTGCGTCACTGTATGAGAGCCGTTGGCTTAGAAACGATTTCGCCCAGACCACCGGAGTTTAGTCTGAGAGGGCTTCGTTCCCCAAGATTAACACAACACCCTTCGCACACGAGCTCTCGCGGGAGAAGGATTGGAACCACAGGAATATGCTCAGAAATGAAGAGAGAAAGGATAGAGTTTTTGTTGTAAATCAGTGTGTTTAAATCAGTGTTTTATAGAGCAATCTTTACCTACCACAAGTAAAGGCTCTACCTACCACCGCAATTAAATGCTCACCAAGAAATCAGGTTTTCAAGAGAAAAACAGGTTTTACCTACCACAAATAAAGGTTCTTTGAAAACACAAATCGGAAGAATCGAGAACGCAATTACTTTGCGATTCAATTTCCGATGCCCAAAAATTACTGAAAGTAGCAAAACCGGCCACCCACCACCGACCGCGCACGTGTCACGAACACAGACCGGACCCAACCCGCCCGAACGGACGGACAGCGGCGGCGGCGGTGCGCGCGAGGGGGACTCCTTTTCCAAGTTATCTAACCCTCACTACTCTTACCCACTATATAAACAAGTAAAGTTTCACTTCTACTAGTCGATATGGGATGGAGATACAAGGCTAAAAACCACTTTCTACACTTCAGCACTATATAAAACCCAACACATCCTTCTTGTCTTCCATCTAATAAAAGGACTCTGTTGTACTATATGTTGCTTGTGTGTGTGAAGAATGTTATCAGCTGCAGTTCGGGAAGATCTGAGTCCAAGGAAGAGGCATAATATTAGAGTATTGTTACATTTTTGTATAATACTTTTTGTTGACCATCTCGACTCATTACGAGTGGTCATTGTATAGCTCGTGAGGGGCTATAATACATAGGCTAGTCATGTCGCATTTGATGTCTCATTCGTCATGAGCAAGGTTATTAAACTCGAAAGTCTAACTGTTGATTCGGAGGGGATTCTATGACTCGACTCGTAAATTATAAGAGTCTACTAAAATAATAAATAAATAAAGTATATAGCAAAAATAAATATAATAAAGATCTAGGAAAGATCATTTGATTTGTTTTTTAAAATTTAAAAATCTCTCCAAGCTTATGAAACTGTATAACTAAAATTATATAAGTGAAATTCACCTTACTAGAATATCATCAGCTAAATAACTATCCTAAATTGTAAGAGGAAGATTAACTTCATCCAGAAATATACCAACTATTATAATAACAAATAAATATTAATTAAATAATAAATTAAATCATATTAAGTGTTTCATGATTAAGTACATCACCATCCCACATTGATTATCCTTAAACTAAAGGTCATGAAAGCTGTTTATATAAAGCATAAAAATTTGTACAAGTCATTCTACTATCCCACATCAGCAAAATTTCAAAACAACCAAGTTAAAAGGTTGTTTATATAAAGCATAAAAAACTTGTGGCCCAACTAGTTATTCTTGACCGTTGTTGGGTCCAAAATTTACCAAGTTAAAAGGCTTCGACAGAATCGCTCTATTCTAAATGACTCGTTGCATCAATCGAGTTTGCTCCGAGTTTACCAACAAAAGATTTTACAGTCCGATCAACTCGCAAACTCGTACGAGTCAGCGAATTGAATCACGAGTTTAACAAGAATGGACTCATGAGGGAGAGGTGTGCCGTCCTTCATGAGGGAGCAGAGTGTCGCTCGTCACAAGACGCATATGGGCCGTTCGTGACGAGGAGCGGACAAAAACTGGTTGAAACCCTTTCATATTATCACTTTCGGCTCCAAACTCTCATTTTCTGTAGAAAATCGCCGCATCCGCCTCGTGACGTCTTTTAACAGTTCCTGGTCGCTCTTAATTGAACTAAACATGGTTAGTAACTAATCTTCTATTATTAATTGTGTTGTTTGATGAATCTTTATATCTATAACTAGTTTCATTGTATTGTTGAAGGATTTGATAGGTATTGTTGTTATTTAGGCTAATTCTTGTAATATTTTTGCATTTTATTGTAGAAATTATGAAAAATTGGATGGTGGAAGTTGGATTTGTGGTTTACTAGATTTTATGTTGGAAATTCCAGATTTGTGGATTTGAAAGTTGGATATGTGGTTTTAGAAAGAATTAAGAAGATTAGGATGATAAAAATAGTTTTTTGAATGAAAAACTGTTTTTCCGGATCTGGATCTGTAAAGGTTAGCCATCTAGCCTGAGAAAAACTGCTTTTGGCTGGCTTTGTAATTCGTGACGAGCGACTATAGCCGGAATCGTGACGAGTTGTGAGTTTGTGATGGAGGGGCTCGTGACAAGACATTTGTTCATGCTCATTATAGGTCATGCTGAATATGTGTTCTTTGTATTTGTTAAAAGTGTAAGAGGACGAGAAGTTTTTGTTCTAATTCAAATATTTATTTTATAGAAATAAAAAAAACAATTAATTTGATATAAAATGTTAATTTTTGGGAGGTTTTTATATTTCGAATGTTTTAATTTGTATTTAAGTGTGTGATATGATGAATTAGAAGTTGAATAAGTTTTATTTGGATGAATTAAGAAGATTAGGGAATAAAAAACTTTTTTAATTAGGGTGATGAAAACTCTTTTTGGTTGATATTGAATTTTTTTAATTTTGTTATATTGAAATGGAAAACGAGTTTTTGATGTTTAATGTGTTGTGTTTACATGACCATTCAAAGAAAATGGAAAAGAAGATGGGTGCAATGGGATCTAGATCTGAACGATGTCATAAACGAGATCTTGTTAGAGATACAAAAGAGTTTGCTCGTTTGGTTGCAGAGGAGGCAGCAAGTGTTGAAGTGGATTTGGACAAAAGAATTACCCAAAAGAAAAAGAGGGGGGTCGAACCCAATGCAGTCTCCACTTGTACTCCATCAGACCATGGTGTTTGTACATGCCAAGTTCTTTTAAGTGCTAATGGGATTGGTATTATCTATGATTGCTTGGTAAAATTGTTAAACGATGTTGTCAGCATAGATATTAAATTCATTTCAAATTCATAGTTTTATATCATAATTACAATCTATTGTTAATAGAATTGGTATTATATAATATTTCAAATTAAATTGGTAAAATTGTCTAAATTGTTTTTACATTAATATAAAAATCAAAATATATCATTTATTATTTATGCTTAATTTATTTTATGAATACAAATAAGTAAAATTTATATTTTGTACATTATTATAAAGTTTCTATTATTTTATTTACTTTCTTAGGATAGTATTTTTTTACATTTTTGGACAAGGGCTACAAAGCTCTAGTATCTTAATTCTTAATCTTATCTTATCTTAATCTTATCTTATCCTATCTTTTCCTATCTTATCCATCCTATCTTATCCTATCTTATCATATCATATCTTATCATGTCCTATCGTAATTTTCTCATATAGAATTATTAGGAGTGTGCACAACCATTAACTACTTGCACTAAACACATTTAATAGTGAAAAAACTAAACACATTTAATTGTGAAAAATATTTATTAGGGAGTGTACCTATCTTTAATCATAATAATCAAATAAAAATATATATTATAATACTAAGTTTGGAGGATTTCTAAAATATAAATCTAAACTGATATATAATATATCTATTTAATATTAACTACCTCCACTAAACACATTCATGGTTAAAAAACTAAACATATTTAATTATGAAGATATTTATTAGGGAGTATACCTCTCTTTAATCATACTAACCAAATAGAAATATATTTGATTATATTAAATTTGGAGGATTTTTTAAATATAAATCTAATCTAATCTAATCGATAGTACTATTCTCATACATTAGGTTAAAGTGAATCAGACGGCTCAGATTAAAATTTTTTGAAATCTTTTGAACTAAAGTGGCAGTAAATTAAAAAAACCCCAGATCTATAGGATTGTACAGTTCTCTTCAAAGTCGTGTATTTAATTCGGTTAACCAATCTCCTATTTTCATATTTGTCTCTTCGTTGTTTCCGTTGAAGGATGTACATCTATCAAGTTACCCTCCTTTTCCTGTCATCTATCAGATTCAATTCACAAGTACTTCTCAATCCTCCGCCTCTTTCCGGATAATTTTTTTTTTATAATTCAAGCTTTGTTTCTGTGAGTGGTATTGCTGATTGCTTGAAATATGAACTGATGCAGGAGCATCCCTCAAGCCAACTACCCAAGGAGCCATCACAAGAGCCATGTCAAAGAAAATCCAAGACCTCATTATACAAGCACCTTTGACTCAAGACTTAGGGCATGATTTGGAACCCATTGCTTCTACACTTCTGGCATGTGAAAGAAGTGCTCATCCCCAACAAATCCAATGAATAAAGCCAGGCCATTTGAGGACTCCAACATGGCTGCATTTGGCGTTTTTGTGCAACTATCACAACTACACACTTAGTCGGTTAAGTTGTCTAGGTGTAACGTTTTCACCCTCTTCCCTAACTATTTTGTGGAACTTATCTTAGGGTAATTTGGTCTTTATTTAAATTATTTTTAGGTGTAAAAGGGACAGGTTCAACCTAGGTATAAAAGCCTAAAGTTAACCTTCACTAAAGGCCTTTGATTGAATTGATGTTGTAGTAGAGTCAAAACTCCTCCTAGTTTCTCATGGGCCATCTCTGATTAGTTTGAGCAGATCTATCAAACTGCTTACCTTGCCTATTTCATCTTGTTTATGTAATTGATTGTGTAAACTTGTTGAATGAGAAACTCTTGGTGCTCATGGTAGTATATCTCCATGTTGTGTTAAGTTATAGCTTGTTTTGATCTTTCTCTTCTTGTAATGTGTTGAGGTTAAGTCCAAGGTTCCTTACATAGCAAGAGAAGTTCTCTTCAAGAACATATCCATTTCTTCCCTTAAAACTCTTTCTTTCTTCTTGTTCTTGCTTGTTTTCAAGTTTGAACAACACTTAGAACACTTGTTCTTAGTGTGTGTTGGTTGAACACTCTAGATCCGATCTTGTGGGAGATAATCCTACATCAAGAGGTATCAGATCTCAGCTGAGTTTTCAACCATCTCTCACCCTTAAAAACACAAAAACAAAGTGATTTGTAACACTTGCCAAGTCACACCAAAAAACAGCCCCAAAAACACTAGCCAAGCCTTGTTGTTGTGTGCCTTTTTGTTGGTCTAAGTCCAATGACTCTTTTGAGTATTTGCAGGAACTAAAACCCAAGTTGGAAGTGTTTGAAGAGGCCTAAGGAATCACCAAGAAAAGTTGAGGGAGTGTCTAAGAGAGAACCAAAACCAAAACCTAACCGGGTGCTTGATTTCATGCACAAAAGTGGTCAAGAACCCAACTTTGAAGCTTCACACCTCAAACCAAACACAACCAAATGAAGAACACTTATGAGCCCCATGAAGAACAGCATTTTATCTGTTGAGGGCAACAAAAATCAGGCCAAGGGCACGAGTATATTGTCCAAACACTAAAGCCAAAAATCTTTCCCAAAGCGGTAAAGTGTCATTTTCTACTTTTCAAAAGTGTTGACATAGCCTATTCACAAGACATTGCAGCCTCATTGGGTCGTGCCTTTTTGGATGTGACCTTAGCCTTCCACATAGAAAAACCCCCACTACAAGGATCAAGAAAGTTCACATCCATTCCAGCTCATTAACCTCTTGAAACAAACACCCAAAGTTGCTTGCAACACACTTTTTTTTTACCCCGGGTAACGTGCTAGCTTGCCTTTTCTTAACTAAATCTTGTACCTTTTGTTGTGTACTCCAAGTGCAACATTTGGAACATGACCAAGTGTCCTAAAGCACATAAAAAACAAGGAGAGAGGGGATTGCCATGAGCCCCTCACACCTAGCCTAACCCCACTCCTATGTCTTGTACTCGGCTACACTTAGCCAAGTTTAAACACATATCCTAGCCTAATTCTCAAGGACACTTCCAAGGCTAAGCAAGGGCATTTCAAGGGCTTCTTTATGCAACATAACTGAGGTAAGACGTTCTCAAGTCCCTTTGATCTAAACACTTTCCTACATCATCTTCTTACAAGTGCACTTGCTTGTCTATGCTAGCTATAACTCTTTGTTGATTAAGCATCTTAGTGTACCAAGCTAACAAGTGTTACTATCATCACATTGCATTGATAAGGTGATCAAATAGCCAAGGTTGAGAGGACATTAAAGAGTGTAGAGTGATTCAAACACAAGCAAACTCAAGCTTATTAGACTAACATTAACATTGTTCATTATTTGTTGTCTTTGATCATGCCTAGCTCACAACAAGGATTCCAACATGGATCTCAACAAGAGGAGGTTCACCCACACCTACCCTCAGACAATAGCATCACTAATCAACCTGATTTAGTGAACATTCTTAGTGACTTGAAGAAGGTCATTGGTGACCTCTCTAGTAGGCTAGCTACCGTTGAATCCAAACAAGACAAGCCTAGAACTCCACCTATAGCTCTAGGGACCCAATTTGAAGTTGGAGGGACTTCACGCCCACACAATCAACTAACATTACCAAACCAAGAAGTGAGGCATGAACCCATATCACCTCACCTAAGGCCGGATCCCATAAGAATACCCACTAGACCCATTGTCTCACCATGGCCTAGACCTCCACCAATGAACTATCCAAGGGAGTTTTCTAACCCTAACTCTCCTGAATGGAATAGGTATAGTGATGATGGTGTTGATGAGTTTCAGGGGGATAGGTATATGAGGCAAGGAGGAAGAGGAAGGAGGCCAAGGTTCCAAAGACATGAGCAAAGATATGATCAAGCTCCTAGGCCAAGAGAGGAAGATGGTATTGGTAAAGTGAAGGTCAAGATCCCTAGCTTTGTGGGAAAGTGTGATCCTGACTTGTACTTAGTGTGGGAGAGGAAAATGGATCAGATTTGGGCTTGTCACAACTTCCCCGAGATGAAGAAGATACAACTTGCAACATTGGAGTTTCAATACTATGACATGCTATGGTGGGATAGTTTCACTCAAGGGAGAAGGGATGCATTTGCACAACCTATCACCACTTGGAATGACATGAAGATACACATGAGGGAGAGGTTTGTACTAGAACATTACAAAAGAGAGCTTAGATACAAGCTAGAGAGTTTGAAACAAGGAAGCATGAGTGTGGAGGAAGTGTACAATGCCATGCACATGGACATGATCAAGGCTGACGTTAAAGAGGATCCAGTGGACACCAATGCTAGATTCTTAAGGGTCTTGAATCCGTCTATCTCCCTAGAAGTGGATATGTACCCTTATGACACAAGTGATCAACTCCTACACAATGCTATTAAGGTGGAAAGGAAAATGAAGCAAAGATTGTTGCAAACTTAAAGGCCAACATCTAGGCGTACTACTCAAGGCAACACATGGAATGGAAGGCCATCATCTAGCACCCCATTTCAGCCTAAAGTTGCCCCACCTTCAAGAGACTTTCCTAAGCCCCAAGGCAATGCCATGGGCACTCAAGGGAGTACTTCTAAACCCCCTCAAACATCCAACAATGTGCATCCTAAGTCTAGTAGTTTAGAATGTTTTAAGTGCAAAGGAAAGGGTCATTTTATGAGAGATTGTCCTAACAAAAGAGTGATGGTTATCAATGCCCTAGGACAATATGAATCAGAGAGTGAAACTGAGGAGAATGACCCAAATCTTGCTGTAGAAGATGACTTAGGAGAGGACAATGATGAGATAGAATATGAACAAGGAGAAGTGTTAATTTGCAAAAGAGCTTTAAGTGTGCAAACTGAGTTAACGGAAGATAATCAAAGAGAGAACTTGTTTCATAGTAGATGTGTGATCAAAGATAAAGTGTGTGATTTGATCATAGATGGAGGGAGTTGTTGCAACATTGCTAGTAGTAAATTAGTTGACAAACTTAGCCTACCTTCAATCTTGCACCCTAGACCTTATAAGTTGCATTGGATGAATGATTGTGGAGAACTTAAGGTCCATAAGCAAATGCAAAGTCACACTTAAGATAGGACACTATGTAGACACCATCCTATGTGATATCTTACCTATGCAAGCATGTCATCTATTACTAGGTAGGCCTTGGCAATATGATAATAAGGTCACACATGATGGGTTCACAAACAAGTATACCTTTATGTTTAATGGAAAACTAACCACTTTGAAACCTATGACTCCTCACAAAATTGTTGAAGCTGCAGAAGCAAGAGAATGAAGGATATGGTGAAGGAGAAGCCTAGGATCAAAGACAAGCCATTGGCTATGTATACTTCCAAGTGCCAAGGACAATTTTCCATGCTTGTGTTCAAAGAAGTTAAGGAGGATGATTTTGTGCCCAAAGATGCAAGACTCATGAGCTTAGTGAAAAGCCACAACATGACCTCAGAGAACCCACAAATCACCCTACCTAAACCCATTCAAGATGTCCTAGATTCCTTCAATAAAGTGTTTCCACAAGAGCTACCACTAGGCCTTCTTCCACTTAGGGGCATAGAGCACCAAATAGACTTCATACCCGGTTCTATACTCCCTAATAGGCCAGCCTATAAGATGAATCCCATGGAGAGTAAGGAAGTGGAGACACAAGTGTAAGAGTTACTAGAGAAGGGGTACATTAGGGAGAGTATGTCCCCTTGTGCCGTGCCAGTTCTCTTAGTGCCAGAGAAAGAAGGTACCATGAGAATGTGTGTGGATTGTAGGGCCATCAACAACATCACAATCAAGTATAGACATCCAATCCCAATGCTTGATGACATGTTAGATGAGCTCCATGGAACCACATGCTTCTCCAAGATAGATCTCAAGAGTGGTTATCATCAAATAAGAATGAGAGAAGGTGATGAATGGAAAACTGCACTCAAGACCAAGTTTGGCCTCTATGAATGGCTTGTCATACCATTTGGCCTCACCAATGCTCCATCAACCTTCATGAGATTGATGAACCATGTGCTAAGAAGCTTTATAGGCCAGTTTTTTGTGGTTTACTTTGATGACATTCTCATATACTCTAAATCTCTACTTGACCATGCCTACCACCTAAGGGAAGTATTATCCAAGCTAAAAAATGAATCACTCTTTGCTAATATTAAGAAATGTGATTTCTACTCTAATCATATAACTTTTCTTGGCTTTGTAGTGAGTTCTAAGGGGTTGGAGGTGGACAAGGACAAGATCAAAGCCATACAAGATTGGCCAACTCCAACAAGTGCCACACAAGTTAGGAGCTTCCAAGGGCTTGCTAGCTTCTATAGAAGATTTGTCAATAACTTTAGCACCATTGCCTCCCCCTTAACTGAACTCACAAAGAAGAATGTCATATTCCAATGGGGACCAAGGCAAGAAGAAGCATTCAATGAGCTCAAGGCTAAGCTAACCGAGGCACCACTCCTAGTTCTACCAGATTTCACAAGGCCCTTTGAGGTTGAGTGTGATGCAAGTGGTGTGGGAATTGGAGGAGTGCTTATGCAAGAGGGTAAGCCTATTGCTTTCTTTAGTGAGAAACTCAAGGGTGCAACTCTAAACTATTTTACTTATGACAAAGAATTGTATGCCTTGTTTAGGGTGTTGAAAACTTGGCAACATTATCTTTGGCCTAGTGAGTTTGTCTTACATACTGACCATGAGTCACTTAAACACTTTATAAGTCAAGACAAACTTGATAGGAGGCATGGTAGATGGATGGATTTCATTGAGACTTTCCCTTATATTATCAAGTATAAGAAAGGGAAAGACAATGTAGTGGCTGATGCTCTCTCTAGGAGGCATGCCTTGCTCACCACCCTTGATTCCAAGGTGTTAGGTTTCACCTACATCAAGGAACTCTATGGACATGATTCTGATTTTGGAGCTATCTATGCTCATTGCCTTGACAAGGGTCAATTGGGCAAGTATTACTTGTTTGATGGATTCTTGTTTAAGGTTGATAGAGTTTGTATACCTAAGTGTTCTCTTAGGCTTCTTCTTGTGGAGGAATCTCACAAGGGAGGAATAATGGGGCACTTTGGGAGAGACAAGACTCTATCCATTCCGAGTTCCCATTTCTTTTGGCCTCATATGCTCAAAGACATAGAAAACATGCTTAAGAGATGCATAGAGTGTCTTAAGGCCAAATCCAAAGTTAAACCCCAAGGATTGTACACACCATTGCCTATACCTAATGCACCATGGCTAGACATTAGTATGGACTTTATAGTTGGTTTGCCTAGGACTAGAAGGGGTAGAGATTCCATCTTTGTGGTGGTAGATAGGTTTAGTAAGATGGCACATTTCATTGCTTGTCACAAAACTGAGGATGCCACTAATGTAGCTAACTTGTTCTTTTCTGAGGTTGTAAGACTACATGGCTTACCTAGGACCATTGTGAGTGAAAGAGATCCTAAATTCCTTAGCCATTTTTGGAGAACCTTGTGGGGAAAGATAGACACTAGACTCTTATTTTCCACATCTAGTCACCCACAAACGGATGGACAAACGGAAGTGACCAATAGAACCTTAGGTACAATGCTTAGAGCCTTGTTTAAGAGTAACCTAAAGGCATGGGAAGACTTATTACCACATGTGGAGTTTGCCTACAATAGAGCTACCCATTCTAGCACAAAACTGAGCCCATTCATGTGTGTTTATGGCACTAACCCCCTAACCCCATTTGATCTTATTCCTTTGCCTTGCAAAGAGAAGTGTGACTATAGTGCAGAGAACCAAGTGAAGCTCATCAAAGAACTCCATGAGAGGACCAGAGAGAGGCTATAGAGCTTGGCCAAGAGTGTGGCAGGGACAAAGAACAAGTTTAGAAGGAAGG
>NW_027367787.1:0-54979 GCF_046119375.1 Phyllobates terribilis
ACGGGTGAATATAAAATCTTAACAATTCTGTATAATAATCTCCTGAGAGTTACCGCTTTCATATCTGATGTATATTTCCTGATTTTTTATAACAAATTGTTCGAATTTTATACTCATTGGAAAGAAAAAAACAAGCAGCATAAAAATATACATTATTTTGGGATTGTATATTCTAATATTGTGAGATTTTAACTAACACTACGTTTTGAAGCCTAAGATCTCGTCGAGCCAACACGTCCCGTAGAGAGGCTGAGGTTCACTCTTGCTATCCTGAACTGAGGGTAAAGACGGTTGAACGCTCCAAGAGTCCCGAACGCTCGTCGACCACCTTGTTCCGTCCTCGAGGGGTGCCTGCACGACCAAACCCAGGTGAGAGAGGGGGGGGGGGGGGGGGGCTTTATCTGGATTTGGCTCTCCGACGCTCAAGTCAGTTGCGACTCAAAAGAGGGGATATATAATACTTTATGCTCGAGGGCAAATAAGACAAAAGAGTACTTTTAGCTCTGTATTTTGGCAGAGTTTTAGTACGGTAGAAATGAGATGATCCTTTCCGTACACCGGATTCTATTATTTATATGAGAGAGTTTCTTGGGACTTTATTCTATGGACCTTTACCTCTTTTATAAGTACAAAGCCCATCAAGATTAAAACATGGCCGCGGGACCCATCCCAACATCAAGCCCCACAGGTCCCTCGAGCGATCTTGACTCGAGGGTCATGTGCCTTCGTTGGTCGAGGTGAAGTTTTCTAGGCCTGTGCGAAATCTTGGTGGTTTTGCTCGGCGAGGAGTTTAGTTTAACTTACCGGGATATCTCCTCGGGGGGTTTTTCGGCCTCGACGACCATTCCGATCATTCGCTCGCTCCTCGAAATCCTCGATCACCATCGGTACGTCAAGGCGTGGCATTCGGGCTCATCCTCTTTTCGTGAATTTATCCCCTCGTGCCATCTTCCGAATTTATTTAAAATAAGTGTATTTAGGCGGGCATTCTCTATTTGCTCGCCACTTGTCGTGCTAGGGGCTTCCGACGCTTCACCTTCCCTTTCCCTATAAAAGGAAACCCTCCTTCGCCATTTCAATTTTTACAGCTCCACTTTCTACTCTCCTGCCGCTTGCTTTCTTTCTTTCTTTCCAAGTTGCTTCATGTTTTTTCCGGCGATGCTTCCACTCTCCTCCACCTGCGTTTGTAGCTTCTCCCCCTTTCAGTGTTCCTTTCATGTTCTCATCTCTCCCAACTCACACATGGATTTCAACGGTAAGTTTGCTTCTTCACTTTTCCTTGAATAACCGTATTTGCTTGAATCTTTCGTTAGCGCGTTTGCTTATTTAGATTTATCTTGTTAGTGTTTGTTATTCCTCTTCCCCCTTTCGCTTATTTGTATGAAACGGGGGAGCATGGGCTGGGCATTTTTCTTCGTCGGCAAACTATGCCGGCGGCGCATGACTTTTCCCACTTTGCTCTTCCAAGGGAATTAATGGCGGGGACAAACATTCTCCGCCATTAAAGCCCCTTCCGTTTGCTCGTCATTCTTACTTTAATGGCATGGGCTTTGATACGTTTTATGGGAAAATGTGACGTTCCTGTCAGACCTTCCCCTTCACACGTCTAATCATTAATTAATGCCAATGTACGGCACAATGCACATGCTTTTACGCTTTTACCCTTTCTCTTTTTCCTTTCTTTTCATCTTTTTCCGGTCCTCGGGGTGCCTCGCGAAGGTTCCACCCTCTCGTCGTTTTCTTCTCGACGAGGACCTATAGAGAGATTTGATCTATTTCTCTTTGTGAGGCAATTCATACCTCGGGGACCAAATCTTCATGTTTTGTCACGGCATGCAGTACCTCTTCGGTTCGTGACTCGGAAGTAAGCATTTGAGAGTTGAGATCCCTCGAAGAGAGCTCCTCCTCGACGATATTTCGTCCTGTGCTTTCTGGAGGCGGCAACCAAGGCAATAGAACAATTGACGAGGCGGGTCCGAGTACCCAGACTATCACTCCTCGTGTCATTGCGGTTATTTATGATACCTTCCTGCCATATCCACCAAGGGCACGGCCTGAGGACGTTGCGGTGCCCGTAGTGGTGTCGGATTGAGCCCCACCGGTGGTATTCTTTGATGGGCGAATCGCCCCCGTCCCTTGCAGGCTCGAGGGTTTCGGGATGAAGGTCTCGACATGGACTGTTAAGACCAACCACTTGGCGGATTATACAGCTGAAATCCCCCTTACATTCGGGGACTGTTCTTACTCTTCCAGTTACAAAAGGGAGGATGCTCGACGATTATGGACCATATTTCCCCATCAGTTGACATGGGTTGCGAGCGAGCTTCCTTTTAACGATCCCTCAATTTATAAAAGGACATTCTCAACGAGTTGAGCCTTAGCCCCACCCAGATTCATTCCAGCTTTTGGAGGCATACGACGGCGTTTCAGCTTCGGTGTTAGGAGATCAGCTACACTCCTTATGCCCACCTCTTCCGAGCACTGTACAATCCCACCACCTATCTATGGGGTCTTGTTACATGCACTTGTCAATACATACCTCAGTACAAGATACCCGACAATGAGACTGGATGGCTTCGTCGATGGATCTTAGTGAAGCCCGCAAAAGAGCACCGTGTGAAACAGAACAATCGTGTATCCGTGTGTCGTGAATGGACCACTTTGTACATTAGTGAACAACTCAAGAAGATTAGGAATGATTTCTGATCGTTCCAAAAGTCGAGCTCGAACTCTTATAATAAAATTGTAACATTGGACTTCCTCGCATGACGAGGGCTCGGCTTGATTCCCCCCCCCCCCCCCCCCCCCCGCAGGAGGGGTTTTCCTTCTTAGAAGTTTTCCTTGTACTTGTTGACATATACTGTGTTATATCTGACTTGTTTCTTTTTGGTGCATATTCGGCCTTTTTCTTCATGAACATTGAGGAAGATGAGGATCATGTGGTCCCTCCTCACCACACTCCGGCCGACGTGGTGGTGACGCTCTCCAGCTCGGAGGATCCGCCAAAAGGAAGAAAGGATCCTCCTCAAAGACCTCACCCTATCCCATCAAGAGAGGCTACAAAGGCGAAGGAGACAGTGGCGCCGATAGTCTCGTCAATGACCCCGGGAAGCTCTGACTCCCCGAGCATCATGTGGGGTCCGTCTAGTAAGAGCTCGGGATGATTTTTGTTAACAACTGATCTCGCTCGCCAGAAGATGGCTCGAGCCATTCCTATACCATACCCTCCTCCCTCAATCAAAAAAGTGATGGAGGACGAGGCGGTGGATGAAGCTTCACTGCTAGCAGGGGTGAGTTGTTGTGGATTTTGGGCTTGGGTTATCGTCTTTCTTTGGTTCTCACTTTTGGTTTCTTCTTTTCGTCTCAGGCCGTCCACTTGTGCATGGACGCAATGACGAAGATTGGGAGTCGGACCTAACGGGCTACGACCGAGCAGACCAGGAGTTATGATGAGCTGACAAATAATTTGAATTATCTAAAGGCCATGGTAAATAAGCTTCAGGAAGAATGCAGAGAACGAAAATAAACTTCTCCAATCTTCCCTCGAGGAGAGAGACATGCATATTAAGGAGCAGACCATCGAGTTGGCGCTGGGTCTTGAGAAGATAGGGAAGGAGTAGACTGAGAAAGTGGCCCTTGCTGCTGAACTCAAAATGTTGAAGGACAATCAATAGGCGATGCTCGCACGGGTCCTCCAGGAGGCTATCAACAACTACGCCTCTGTCCATCGAGAGGGCTCGCGTCAACGGTATCTCGCGCAGTATCAAGTGAATACCTTCTATGAGGTGGCCAAGCTTCAAGCGGCTGAGCAGGGGCTTCTGAACTCTGCGATCGATGGAAAGAAGATGTATGGCTATTTCTTGATCCCTTCCGAGTAATCTCCGGCTCCTTTTGGCACCTACATCCAGGACGATGATCAAACCCTCGAAGCATGGGTTGTCACCACTGTTCCTAAAGCGAGTGCACCCACTCCCGGCCGCGAGCGCGAGGTGCCGAGTGGTGCGGCAGCCCTTGTGAAGGCTAAGCGTGCTATGATTGTCGCGAATAAGCTTTCCTCTAACTCTGCTCCACCTTCGTCGAACTCTCCTTGATACTTGTTCCTATCTCTAAACATTGCTAATCGTTTTTTGTCCCCAAGGGGTCTGTAATATAACTTTTACACTTGCTCTCTTACTTTGAATTACTTTGATGTTTTGACTTGTGCTATACCTTATTTTATTTTATGTTTCACTTGCTTTGTTATTTCCTTTCTTCCACAACCCAGTCCTACTACTCCCTGCCTTTTAGACCATATGCCTTAGGCATATGTGAGAAAAGATATCTTACAGGGTTGTGGGCTCTAACGATCAATGATATAGATGGTGTAAAGTATCATTGAAATTTCATTTGCAAAGCTGTATAATATTCTATCGTACAAGCATATTGGCATTGTCGAGTATGTGACATAAAAGAGAAGACATCTAAATAACAAGATTTGTTTGTTGTGCTACAAATTAATCTGTAGGCTTGTTTCCTGAGTTATGTGTGATCTATTGTTGCGCGTTCATGCGCGTTGTTCCGATTTGGATGTTTCTGCAGACCTTCTATCCTTAGTACTTGTTTATCCGGGTATTTATGGGTAAAGCGCCCCTGTGACATTTTATTTCAATGTTATGGATATTTGTAAGATATGCCCGCTTATTATATTACACATGTCTCAATGTACCTTAGCTTTGGTCGTAGCCCAGCTTCAAAGGGTTGTGCCACTTAGTGTGTGTGACTCTTCGTTCTTCCTGCGGAAGAAACCTTTTTTTGCATTTATGATCGTCAAACCGTATTGAATATCATGAGAGTGTGAAGGTTTTTACTTTGTTTGTTACTCGTGACTGGCTCAAGGCTCTCTACCCTGAGGATGCAGTCCAAGCTGATGCTATTACTCGTGGCTGGCTCGAGGCCTCGTGCTTCAAGAACGCAGTCGAAGCTGATATTGTTGTTCGTGGCTAGGTCGAGGCCTCGTGCCTCAAGGACGTAGTCCAAGCTGACGATGTTGCTCGTGGCTGGCTTGATGCCTCGTGCCTCAAGAATGCAGTCCAAGCTGATGATGTTGCTCGTGGCTAGCTCGAGGCCTCGTGCCTCAAGGATGCAATCCAAGATGGTATGAGTCTTCGTAACTGGATCGAGGCCTCGTGCCTCAAGGATGCAGTCGAAGATGGTTCGATTTCTCGTGACCGGATCAGGGTCTTGTTCCCCAAGGACGCAGTCCAAGATGAGTGAGTTCTACTGCGAGACAAGTAACTATGTGTTAGGGTTTCGAAAATTTACGTGGGAGTGCACGTATGTTAGTTCGATATTCGTACCTTATTCTGTCGAGTGAGTATGGCTCTCTCACTTGTACCGTTATTCGCCGTTAAGGCCTCGGCGAGCCCTAACGCGTTGCCTCGCCTATTATACACGATTTGTGTTATGGCTTGTTTGATACTTAGCAGATGCATGTTGTGAGTTTAAGCATGCGTTAAATGTAAAATAGGTTTTGATGATATTTTACGTACCTTGAGTGAGGCATGCAGGTGCTATAGGTAGTACTTACAAAGCAGCACTACATTCCACAAATCTGCGATGCGGTTCCTAGCACAATATTTGAGCCTGTATGCCCCTGGCGCTACTTCGGCCTCGACGATGTATGGGCCTTCCCAGTTCGGGACCAGCTTACCCCCTTATGTCTTTTGCATTACTAAGTCTCCCTTGACGAAGCCTTGGAGCTTGATTTTCTTGTTGTAATACTTTGTCACATCAGCCTTGTGATTTGTTGCCCTTATAGTAGCCAATTCTGGGGCTTCTTCTCGAAGCTGTAACTCTTGTTTCATCTTCTCGTTGTTCTCATCTTCGTCGTATTTTATGATTCTATCGGTTGGGAAAAGGTGCTCGACCGGTACCATGGCCTCGACGCCGTAGGCAAGGGCGAATGGCTTTTCTCCAGTGGGTTTCTTTACTGTTGTTCGGTTTGCCCATAATATGAGAGGTAGCTTCTTGGCCCACAGGCCTCGTGCACCATCAAGCCTCTTCTTCAGGTTTGTTACAATGCTTTTATTTGCAGCCTCGACTTGTCCATTGAAATGAGGGTGTGCCACAAATGCGAACTTTAATCTGATCCCGAGGTCCTTGCACCACTCAGCGAGCTTGGGTGTATTGAACTGGGGGCCTCTATCTGTTACTATGTCTTGTGGGAGCCCATACCAGCACATGATATTCTTCCATAAGAATTTTTGCACGTCTTGGACTTTCGTTCGAGCTAGTGGTATGGCTTCAACATATTTGGTGAAGTAATCAATGGCGACAAAAATAAACTCGAGCTGGCATGGTGCCTTGGGCAAGAACAGGCCTAACAGGTCTAACCCCCACATGGCGAATGGGCACGGCCATGCCGTTATTTGCATTTCCACCCCCGGCTGGTGATAGGTTGGTGTGTGAGCTTGGCACACTTTGCATGATCGTGAAATGTTCATCGCGTCCTCGCGCATGGACCACAAAATATGACCGTTACTTAGAGTTTTGAAAAATAGGGACCGCAAGCTGGCGTGCGTCCTGCATAGCCCTACATGAAGCTCGACAAGCATTTTCTAACCTTCTTCCTGTAATTGGCACCTCAATTCGCGTGACTTGATCACCTTTTTGTATAGTTTGCCTTGACATGTGATTAAATACCAATCAACTGATTCTTTATCTTTTAGTGTTTATTACATGGAAAGAATTGACCTAGGAAATGTGACACAAAACTTTTTGACCATAGCAGGCCATTAGTACAACTTGATGATCCCTTTGTTGTCTTCAACATGTTCTTTGATCATGGTGTACACTAAGTTATATTTGGTTGGATATGAGGAATATTTAGTCTTAAAATCTCTCTATCAAATGATAATTCCAATATTAGACATAAAATAGAAAACTTCCCGAATTTAACATAGAGAACCTAATTCCTGTTTAGTCTTATGTTATTTATTATTTGACTAATCACAAGAAATATTTCTGTAAAATTACTGAATGGCCTTTGAAAATTTATCAGGTTCAACAACTATAGTAAATAGACATTGCATTCTAAAACAAAAAGGAATATCATGAGATGTGGCCACAAGTGAAATGATAACAAATAACTTGCTTATATATTTCCACCAATATCAGATTTCACAATTGCCATTGAAGCACCAAATTTATGTAGCATAAAAACAGATCAAAAGTTTACTTAACATGACTCCCCATAAGACTATAACAGGTGGAAATTAGAAAGGAGAAAGGGTCACATAAACCAACCTATAACAGGTAGTATGTGTTTGGAAACATCCAAGAAAGGCCTAGTCAATATTTCCCCATCCTAAAATTTGACATGCTTAATGTCTTCTAAAGCAGGGGTGAAAGCAGTTTCTGCCATTTCAAATTTCACTGCAAAAGATCAAAACACGAGTAATAGTTTATGTTTATATTAGTATTATTATATAACAAAAGCCAATCCCAGCTACTAATTATTAAATCAATACACAAAGATAACTATGACTGATCTTGTTTTTATATTCTATCATATCTCTTAGAGCCAATTCCATTCGCATATAGGCGTCCACATGCTATGGGATTTCCAGAATGCACTTAACACAAAATATATCATTTAGAAACTAGTGTTGTCTAGTAGAACCATAAATTATACTACTGTTTAGTACAATTAAAGTTGATTACGGTAAAAATGAAAGTGAAGTGCAAGCCCTTCTTTATATATAAACCTATTTCAATATGGTCTGAAGAGACTTATGACCTCCAGCTGAATAGTTCTCATGCACAGTACTATCCAATGATAGACACTAAACCAGGTTCTCAATTTGCAAAAGAACCTATATTATCTAAAGAAGACAATCGGCATATGAATTCCCACATGAATGCATGGACTTCTTTCAACCAGATATCAATCGGGATTATAAAATGTAAGGTTGCCAGAGCATTCAAATCATTCAGAAACTGCAACACAAAAAGTAGCAGAAAAGAGCCAAGATTTGTTATTCATGCTTTCTTACTAGAAATTTTGAAGACAGTTCTACTGAAAAGCTGACCTTAAATAAATGGAAAACTTTCCCTGCCAAGCATGTAGACTTGTCAACATTTTTTGCAGGTCCTGGTTTCCCATCACTCAAGAACATGTAATCATATTGAATGGCCCTAAATACCTTGTCTCTTGCTTTGCCTCGTTGCATCTAGTACGCAATAGGACCGGTAATAGTTCATTTAATTCATTTTCAACACTTCTTTTACAGAATGTAAAAATCGCAAACGTACATGACAGGATTAGATCACAATTCACAAGCAAATAGATTAAGCACAAGCTATCACGCTACAATAGGAAGTTGAAATTTACAAGCAACAAACTACTGAAATTCGGGAAAGACGAAACATGAAATTGATGGATTCATAAGGAATTATCGGTTAATGATCACGCAAATGACGGCCAACAAGAAAAAATTGGAACATGATCTGAATGGGTTTTGTATCCCCAAGGGTTTGGAGAGAAGGACAAATAGAAGAGAAAGAGGGAGGAATGGCAAGAAAGATTGGAGGAAGGTGTACAAATTTAAGCTTGGTTTGCTTTCAGAGATAATCAAGAGAAACTTCTAATCGACTACAAGGACACCGAAGGTTGAGTATAGAGGCTGTAATGTTTGTCGGAGAAAAAAAGATCGAAATGAAACATAAGTTTAGAGAACATGTTTACCATCTTTTGAGTGCGATTTAGTGGAGCTAATCATCGGAGAAGATGGTCGGAGAATTAGATATGGACTGTGAAGAAGGAAGCACCGGAATAGGCGTTAGTGGAATGAAGAACCGCCGGAATAGTAGTTCGTCGCTGGTCAGGGTGAAATAGGTTTAGGGAAGGTCGGGTTACTCAGATAGAAGTTTTTTTCCAGCCGTAACTCCTAAATTGTGTTTAGGTCTTTCAATTTGATAAGTGATGTGAGATGAATCAAAGCCCGGATATAAGGGGCTTTGGGCTACGGGCTTTTAGTTTGATAGAGTCTCTCAAATTATATTGGACTTCAAAGCCCGGATAAGCATAAAAAAACACGCCCGGGATGAAAGATGATAGACTTTGAAGGAGAACCTATTTTGTAGCCCGGATTTAACCTCAAATATCCGGGGTCATTATATATCCTTAAAAAATAGCCCGCTACAATTGGGTCAGTAAGGACAATTAAGCACGGACTATCATAGTCCGGGCTAATAAGTTATGGGCTAAACTGCAATTTGTGTAGTAGTGTGTGATTGAGATAATCAATCAGAATTTTTCTAGGCTGAGTCTGAAAGGAGATACCTATAAATTCAATTGGACATGACATGAGTCTGAAAGGAGGTTGTTATTGTTGGAACATCCTAGAATTTAATCCGAATAAACTTGTTTGCTCTTGTGGAGAGTTGGATTTAACGGATCATGAAATTGGATGTTAACCCGATTTAGTTTTATATTCTAAGTGTGTAATGAGTATAAACTTGATTAGCTTTGCGTGATAGCTGTTGTTAGTTGGAGTTTTTATACGTCTATTATTGTCTGAAAAGAATTAGTATATATATTTGATTCCATAGCATCAAACAATCCATGCTATTTTATGATTAACCCATTGTATAATCTACCAATAATTTTTTGCGGTGATCCTTAATTCTAGACATTTCTTATTACATTCCTCATTTTTGCAGTTTAATCATCAAAACTCTTTCTTATGACTTTATTATGACTTAGCTTACCAGTTTGATTGCAAAAAATACTACTTTGTCCTCGTGGGAATGACAATCTACAATCGATCCCATATGCTTAGGGGCAGATTTTGTCTTGTCATGTTTTTGGCACCGTTGCCTAAACATTTGCTAGTATCGGTTGTATCCTACAAATTGTTCGACTAAGTCTTTTAAGTTATTTAATCATTTTCCTCTTGTCTTCAATTCCGGGTTTGTTTACTTCTTATGCGGAAAACATTAATTGCCAATAATCTTAATGACTTTGATCCTCAACCTGAGCGTACTTTTTGCTACAGAAGAAGACAACAACATTATCTTATTGAATAAGAGAAGGATGGAAATGGTAATGACGATCTGCTGAATAACATCATGTAACCACCTCTTATGACTATAGGTGACTATGTGATGCTCGATCATTGAGGGAAAGTTTCAGGTGTGGTTGGATCTCTCGTGCAAGCTCAAAACTTCGAGCTCAAGCCCTCTTTGATTAACATGGTTGAACAAGATCAGTTTGGGGATTTTTCTTCTGAGAATCCACACCTACATTTGGCTACTTTAACTGAGCTTATGGACACGGTGAAGATTTATGAAGTGAGTCAAGATGCACTCTTCTTGCGAGCATTCTCTTTCTCTCTATAAGATAGAGAAAAAGCTTGGTATAAGGCCTTATCTCTTGGATCTATTACCACTTGGAAAGAGTTTTTTAAGGTATTCATCACCAAGTATTTTCCTTCTAAGAAGATGTCCGAAATGAGAAATTAGATTCTATCCTTTCAAATGAAAGATGATGAGCTTCTCAATGAAGGATGGGAGAGGTTCAAGGAGATGCTAATGTTGTTCCCTCATCACGGACAAGAGAAGTGGACTTTTCTACATGTCTTCTACAATGCAGTTGATAGTTCTACCAAACTCATTATTGATGCTCCAACTGGTGGTAGAATTATGTCAATAAAAGTAGAGGAAGCATGTGATTTGATCGAGAACACTGCTCAAAGCTCTCATTACTATATTGATGCTCGATAAACTCCCTCGAAGACAACTGGGTTGTATGAGCTGAATTCTGAGACACACCAACAAGCTCAAATGGATGCTATGCTACAAGAGATCAAAAGGCTGAATTTGATGGTTCAAATTTCTAAAGACCATGGGACAAGGTCATCCTCTTAGGTTACATCTACTGTGGTTTGTTAGTTTTTTTTGGTGAGATTGACCATACTATATCATCATGCCAACATTTCAATGCTCAAAGTTAAACTCAAGGTGAGGCAAACTACATGAATAAATTCAATCAGGATCCTAAGAATGATTCATATTCCAAAACCTATAACCCTGGTTGGAGGAATCATCCTAACTTCTCTAGAAGGGGAGGGGGGGAGGGGAATCATGCTACTCAAAGACAACCCCTAGTGTCCAACCAACACCTCATCCACCATAAAATAAAGAGCATGCCCAACCATCTGATGAGTGTACGCTTCAATAGATAATAAGGGAGCTTCTGAACATAAACAAGGTATGAGAAAGTCATGATAGTCTTTATGCTCAATATGCATCAAATGCTCCTAGGCCCCATGGTCAGCTTCCAGGACAAGCTGAGGCAAATCCAAAAGGACAAAATCAATGTTGCATCCTTGAGGAATGGAAGGCAACTTGAGGATTCTTAAGTGGTGGATCTCAAGAACAAAGGTGTATTTATTAAAGATTATGAAAGAGGTGTGGTCCGAGAGAAAGAGAAAAATGGAAGTGCTTAAGTATGTGCCACCACCTCCTTCAAGCCACCTCTTCCCTTCCTACAAAGAAGAGATCAAGCTTAGTTGGATCAACAATTTGGTAGATTTTTGGAGGTGCTGAAAAAAACTTTGCATTAACATTCCCTTCATAAAAAGCTCTCAAGAAAATGCTAACTTATGTGAAGTTCTTTAAGGAGATCCTAACAAGAGAAATCTTGATGATTACTACATCGTTTCTTTCCTCCAATAGTGTAGTGATCTCATCCAAAATAAGTTTCCCCCTAATCTTGGAGATCTAGGTAGCTTTAGTGTTCCCATGATAATAGGGAAGAGTACCAACAATGCTTTTTGTGATTCGGGTGCAAGTGTGAGCGTCATTCATCTCTCAATATGTAAGAAACTTGATATAGGAGATCCTATAGCGGTGAATATGACTCTACTCATGACCGATAGATCCACGGCACGTCGGGTAGGTATCAGAGGACATTATTCAACAAATTTTGTATCCTGATTGATTCCATTGTCCTTGATATTCTTACCGATTATCTTGTTCCAATATTAGTGTGATGACCCTTTCTAGCTATGGCAGGTGCTTTAATTGACGTGAAGAAGAATTATATTTCCTTTATTATTGGAAAGAGAATATTGAATTTAAAATTCCTAAATCTCTTAAGCAGTCTACTTTAGAAGATGATATTTCTAGGTTAGACATGGTTGAAAAGGAAACCCAAGAATCCTTGATGACTGTTGTGATTGATGATCCCTTGGAGTTTTACTTGACTGAGAGTATGATCCAAGCTTACAATCTATAGCTACATGCTGACATGCTCTTAGATTTGGAATCTAGAGCTACAAACAAGAACAAAGCATGATTATATTAGAACAAGGATTCGAATTGAAATGTAACAATGGAAATTAAAAATTCCTTAGAAAAATGCTCTTTTGCCTCATGTATTACATTACTTTTATGTAATAATGACACCACTTAAGTAGATGTGAATGTTACCTTTACTGATCTGCAGTGGGAATTTGGCCAACGAAGTTGATCTAGGTCACCAATCCCTGTAACCGTACCCATATATCTGCAAAACACAAAATTTGCAGCTTGTTGTACTTTAGTCCTGCAATCCTATACAAAAGACTGGCATCTAGTATATTGAAATTCTAAGTGAATATGAACAAAAACACATGGTAAAAAAGAGAGTTAACATAGCCCAATACAGATACTGAAGTTTATTGTTCAATTTCATATCCTTGATTCATGAAGTTTCAAACATTTAGAGAGTTAGGTTAAAAGATATCACCTTCTTACACTTGATTCTTCAATCTCAAATAGCATGTGGAATCGCATGCCAACAGAGACACGAGTGTGAAATACAAATTTTACATACTTTAAAAGGGTTATGACAAACTCATGTGGACTTGCTTTAAAAAGAATACATATGCATCAGAATTGGAATGTAAAAAACACCCAAAAAAGAAAGGAAAATGTTACTAACCATGGATTAAAAAATATTGTAAATCAACTATTACTTGCATCAGCATGAGCAGCAGCTGCGAGGAGTCCGATATGCATACAATCACTAGATAAAACAGATGATGGCATTACATTTTGTGGTCGTGCATCACAACGAATTCCCAAGAAAAGCTGGTTTTTTTCATTCCTATATTTATGAGGATAGTAATCATCCTATCTTTATGAACTTAAACATTATTTTAAGGCAGAAAAATGATTACTTAAATTGGGTACCAAATAAAGAGAACAGAGTCCCTGATAAGAAGTCTTTTAGCACTAACAAAAACACTCCACCCTGTGGTAAGAAGATGTCGCTTGGGCTGTCCTGCAGTATAAAAAGGGAAGTAATTAACATGTGAAGAAAGATATTCATACAACTTATTCTTAATTACATATCAAACGTCTTAAGGATATATTATTTATAAGTACAAGATTTTTAGGTACTGCATATAAATCTTCATATTTATAAGATATGAAAGACACTAAACCATGGAAAATTCATTTTCCAGAAAGAAAGTGGAGAAATAAATATGACAAAGTGGAGATCTAATGGTCTCCGGTAGATTGCTTTGCAATAAAATAAACTCATATCATGAAAGATATCATCCGAAAAGTAGAATTCGAAAGCCTTGAAAATTGATACATTGATCATATCATAGTTAGGAAAATACAACTGTGTCAACAACCATCAGAATGGCTTCCATTATTCTAAGTACCAAAAAACCTAAAAAATAAGTAAAACTTATACGAAGACAGAATAAATAGATATGTCGACTTAGAGCTGAAATGGCCTGCAGAAGATTGTTAAAATAATAGAAGTAGACTAACTTATCGATTATGTAGCTAAGCTACATGACTAGCATCAATCAAAATCTACACCAATGAAACATTTTAAACATTTACCTCTAAGAATATGTCAAAATTACGCACCATCATGTAGATCTCTAGCATTTTGCTCCTGTGCAGGTGGCTATTGAGTTTAATCCTAGAGGAGACAACAAAACAAACAAAATCAAATATATACACTAGAAAATCTTAAAAATAAAAAAATGGAACAAAGAAATCACGGATGGTGGAAAACTTTCTCAACAGCACAACGCGGAATAGAGAAGCCTCCATGTGTACTCGTATCACTGGCTGTTAATGTTGTACAAAAATAATTTCTCGGTTGCCTGCTTGGAATTCCTAATTCTACTAGAAGATAAATATCTTTCTGTTCTTGTTGTGTTCATCACAAATCTAACTACCTTAGTACCATAATAATATTCAGTTGGCATAAACAATATTCACAAAATCCACAAGCACCGGTGACAAAGGTTGAAGGGTCAATTGAGCATAAACTTCATCAATATCTATGTCCGCCTAAAAACCCAACACGTATCAACTTCATCAAAAGTATAATTTAAGAGCATTATATATTAATAGAAAGAGCATGAAAACAGGAAAAACATGCATTGTCGCATTGTGAAGCTGGCAAATCAGCTGTGTAGGAAGATTTGGATAATTGGGTATGTGTCCATCCATGATAAGCTGTGGAGGCATATTTGGATAATTAGGTATAATCCGATGAAGAAAAACTGAAACTGATTATATTCGGTTATTGATTTTGAGTAAACTGAGTTTACTCAAACATCAATTTCTTTCTTCAAAGAAGTGTTTGAGATGAATGATGAAAGTATGAAACATCATTATTACAGAAACCTGAATGATAAAACATCAATATTTCAATTTGTAGTTATTAGAACTTAAGATTTAAGAAACTGTATATTCAGTTACTGAAGTACATATAAAATATGTTTTCAATATTGTAGATTGAAGTAAATATCAACTTATCCATAAAGCAGCACATTAGCCTTTAAAACTTGAAGATTTAAGAAATTGTATATTCAGTTACTGTTCTTACTTATGGATCTTGTTAGCCTAACATATAGAAATTAATAATAGTCTTTTTGCGGGTTTGATGTATATCAAGAATAGGATCGTACAAGACTAGCTTAAGTGTGATAAAAGATAGTTAAAGATGATGTCACACTTACTCTATATTAGAAGTACAAGTAGCTATAAAGATAATATACAAGAATCAAATTCGGCGAGTTAATATAGGAGTGAATCGCTCGCAAAATAAGATAGTGTAGCTTTTATCGACTAGCTCTTATAATAGAGTAGTGATAGACTAGCTTTAATGTTTTAAAGATGTAGAATGTGAGAACACTTGAAAGAGAGTCTAAGTCCCTTTAGTAAACACTTCTCGCTACAAAGCGAGTTTGTTATATCGGCGGAAACAAAGGGATTTACCACAATACGAACTTTGAATTGTTAGATAGAAAGTTCAGCTCAATGTGCACAGATATTTGGTATGGTGAGAACGCTTGGCTTAACTCAAGCCCGGGATGAAACTCGCCAATATATTGATTATATGAAATAGATAGTTACAAGTACTTACAACTCTCTATTCAATACAATCGCTCTTAGCTCTATAGATGGTTTTCTCCTATTGTTTCTCTCAAGGTGAATTGACACACTTGCTCCCTCAGAGATCACTAGGTTCTCACCCTAAATACTCAATCATACTCGCCTCCCAACTTTCTAGTCCTATTTTGTTTCTCCTAAACACTCAAATATACTAACTCCCGATTTTTATGTTCCTTTTGTGTTTCTCCCAAGGTTGCTTCTCCTAAGCGAGTTAGACTGTTTCTCTCTCAATGAGGTTCTCAAGTTTGTGTGCTAACAGTTCTCCTATCACACCTATTGAATTAAAAAACTTATTCCCCATGTAAGGAAAACCTATACAATATTGCAACAAAGAAGATCGCCACGTTGACAATCCGTGTGACTGCTCCACCAAGTAGCTTCACCAGAATTCCACACGCTTATCTTCTTTTCTTGAGCAACAACCCTTGTAACAAACTTTGTCCACGCTGGAAATCCACTCCACACCATTCCTCACGCTTCCTATTCATCCATCTCGGCGATTCACGTCCCCTACTCTCGATAGAAAGGAATCACCCAGATCCTCCTACTAAGCTTCTCGACTAACCTTTCCTGGCCCGAGTACTCTACACGCTGGTGCAGGATTTCCACGTTGGACATTTTTCAAATTCACTTGTGCTGAAGCAAAGGATTCACTAGCTCGCAGCGACCCACCATGCACTACGCTAGTTCTTTGCCTTCAACAGTCTTCTCTTCACTTTACTTCTGGGTTGATTCTTTTGTTCTGTTTTGTTCTCAACTGTCGTTAGTGAGACTCGCTTTCTTCGCAAGGCACAAAGCTAGTCTCTAGCTTGGTCACTTGTGTCAAAGCTACTGTTTAGCTATTAAAGCTATACATGTAATGCTCATCACACACAAGAAACATTAAATTTTGTGTTTATCATCATCAAAACAAGATGATTGTTTAAACCGAGAAAGCTTAAACTAACAATTTTCCCCTTATTGATGATGAAAACACTTAAACAGTGTAAGTACATATATTTCAAAACGTACTCCATTAATCTATAAGATATAAAATGAAGCTTAAAATGAGACTTGATAGAATGACCAAATGTGCTCAAAATCTTGCTAAAGGCACTTAGCAAGTATAACTTTATTCCCGCTTAGACCAAGCCGGTCTAAATTCTTCCCAATTTCAACAAAAGAAAGAGTATTCTACCTCAATCCTTCACCTGCCCAAACCATTTTTCTTCCCCCTTTTGGCATCATCGAAAAGGCATATATATTTCATCAAAGGGAACTAAAAGGAAGGTACTCATTCACGCTTAACTCAGATAACAAGGATAATCATGTAAAGAGCAAGTAAGCGAGACAGTAACCATGAAGCACTTAAGAAACTATAATCAATCAAAGGCATACTTAATATGTATAATAAAACCGACACCTTTTTTTAGCTGGAATCCTAGTGAGTCTATCACATAGTCACACAAGGAATATTCAAAAAGCAAGTAAGAGTATCAACTCAAATCACCTTCTTCAACAGTATGTTCACCAGCTTTTACCAAAAGACTTGATTTTTCTTGGACATTTTTTGTCTCGGTGCCAAATGATAAACAGTGGCTTGGCACTGGTATCGAACTAATATTCTTGAAGCGATACTAGACAAGATATCGTTGTAATGTATTGACTTCATATTTTACCTCACATGAGTAGGACTTGATTTAGATAGGTGTGATGGGCTTCGAGGTGGTTCATTCTTCACCCGCTTAAATCAATTGGCGCTTAGTTACTTATACTGGAAAAAGTTCGATCATGCTTGAGATGTGATACGGTAGCTTAGCATGAATATCAAAATCGCAACTACGAGGGATATAATGCACATATAGGGGGTCACTCGTACTCAAATATAGCAAGTAACAATTATGTGCATATACGGGGCACTGAATTTTTTGTTACAATAATGTACACTTCCTGTTGTGGAGTTTATCAAGGGAATCATGAAGCTACATTAAAGTCAGTTAAGGTACACTTAAAAGTGGATCATTTCTTAGGAATATAATAAGGAAAGAAGATGATTACCACTTTCAAAAGAGGTAAAGAAGAGCATGCAATGATACATAAGAGAGTAACATGGTTGCGTTAATATACTAATCAAGCTAGTCAGTTCTTGTCCAGATATAGCAAGTTAACAAGAAAAGATCCTGAAAGCACACCTCATCCTAAGTTACCAAAGACAAAATAAACAGATTAAACATAGCGAGTAGAAAGGAACTTACAACGAGTGGACTAATGGTCTAATTGATAGGAATTAACCCTAACTGAAGCCCTAGATTTAAGAAAGGTACCCGGTTTAATGCTTTAGTGAAGATGTCAATGATTTGACTCTCTAGTGGTACATGAGTAAGCTTCACCCTTTTAAAAAATCCCTCCAACATAGATAGACAAGTTATTGAATATAGTTCAGCGAGTAAGAATAAAGAGTCCCTTGAAGCTTTTAGATACTCGCTTTGAACTATCTGAGTCTCACTCTTGAATAATTTATGTAGCTAAACCACTTAGTACGACTCCTTCTTGAGTTATGAAACAATGCATCTCCAAATATGTACACGTCCTATAAATTACAATGAAGGAGAAGTGTAATAAACTTTTACGCATACTTGATCTATTGTGTTTAGACCTGAAGGAGATAGAGATCTCCTCTTTGTATCATGGAATTAGAGTATTTCCCTTGTATGTAGTGATCTTTCTCTCAAACTACGTCTCTTTTACATAATGATCTTTTTCTCATATGTATATACAAACCGCAGTGATCTTTCGCTCGAACTGCATCTGCTAATTAAGCACCTATTCTTCATTCCAAACCTGCAAAAAATAAGATCAAGCTTTAAAGACCCAACGAATCTTTGGCTTCGTAGGTTGCTTAGTACCAGCGACTCCAGAACTGTAAGGTAGAACACCATTGGCTTGAATACAAAGTGTTGCCGATTGTTCTTTGGTTTTGAAACTGCCTTGTTCTTTGAATATGTTTCTGAGTAGTCTTATAACAAGAGCAATTTCCCTGTTCTCCATGATTCAAAACAATATAGAGGATATATATAGCAAGTGTTAATCAATGCATACGAGCAACCTGAGCTCTGATACCAATTGTGGGTTTGACGTATATCAAGAATAGGATCGTACAATACTAGCTGAAGTGTGATAAAAGATAGTTAAAGACAATGTCACAATTACTCTATATAAGAAGTAAAATTAGCTATAAAGCTAATGTATAAGGATCAAATTCGGCGAGTTCATATAAGAGTGAATCGCTCACATAATAAGATAGAGTAGCTTCTATCGACTAGCTCTTATAAAAGAGTAGATCGATAGACTAGCTTTAGTGTATAAAGATGTGGATTGTGAAAACAATTGGAAGCGAGTCTAAGTCCCTTTAGTAAACACTTATCGCTACAAAGCGAGTATGTTATACTTGCGGAAACAAAGGGAGTTACCACAATACGAACTTTGACTTGTTAGATAGAATGTTCAGCTCAATATGTACAGATATTTGGTAAGGTGAGAACTCTTGCCTAAACTCAAACCCGGGATGAAACTAACCAATATATTGATTATATGAAATAGAGAATTACAATTACTTACAACTCTCCACACAATACAATCGCTCTCAGCTCTATACAAGGTTTCCTCCTATTGTTGCTCTCAAGGCTAATTGACACACTGGCTCTCCCAGAGATGACTAGTTTATCAGCCTAAACACTCAATCGTACTCACCTCTCAACTTTCTAGTCCTGTTGTGTTTCTCCTATACACTCAACTTTACTAACTCCCAGGTTTGTGAATCCTTTTGTGTTTATCCTAGGGTTGCTTCTCCTAAGAGAGCTAGACTGTTTATCTCTCAATGAGGTTCTCAAGTTTTTGGAGCTAAAAATTCTCCTATCACACATATTTATAGAATTCCAAAACTTATTCTCCAACTAAGGAAAACCTATACAATATTGAAACAAAGAAGATCGCCACGTTGGCAACCCATGTGACCGTTCCTCCAAGCCGCTTCACCATAATTCCACACGCCACACTGGCAATCTGCTCCACACCATTCCTCACGCTTCCTATTCGTCCAGCTCGGCGATCTGCTTCCCTCGCTCTCCATAGGCAGGAATCACCCACATCCTCCTAGTAAGATTCTCGACTACTCTACACGCTTGTGTAGGATTTCCATGTTGGACATTTTTCAAATTCACATGTGTTGAAGAAAAGGATTCACTACCTCGCAACGACTCTCCATGCGCTACGCTAATCTTTTTCCTTCAACAGTCTTCTCTTCACTTTACTTCTGGGTTGATTCTTTTGTTCCGTTTTGTCCGCAACTGCCTTTAGCGATACTCGTAAGGCACAAAGGTAGTCTCTAGCTTGGTCGCTTGTGTCAAAGCTACTCTTTAGCTATTAAAGCTATACCTGTAAAGCTTATCACACATAAGAAACATTAAATATTGTGTTTATCATCATCAAAACTAGAGGAGTGTTTAAGCTTAGCAAGCTTAAACTAACACCTTTCAAGTTTCGAAAACATCAAATGTAATGCAAAAAATTAAAATCTGAAGTATATAAATTTAAACATCAAATTAGATGGTAATTGATTTATGGAATGATGAATGTATAACTGCATATTATAATGCTTTCAAGTTTATATAGATTATCAGTGTTTTGTCTGATGAGTAATAGCCTAACTATAGTGTGTAAGTGTAATAGAGTAAGAAGTAAGAAGTACATAAGTAAGAAATCCTTTAAAATATCAAGAGAGTTACAATAGAAAACACGTACCTGATGCTGAGGTCCTATGATGAGGTTGTTGAAGTGAACATGCATGAAGATGAAGAAGAAGAGAGGACCCGACGAGGCCAAACTGAACAGGTTGCTGAAGTAAACAGTATGCACTCCTAATTTATCAAGAAAATTCCTGGTTATATCATCAGTATGTGATCTGGAAGCAATAGCAACATCAATTTGTTTTTTCTTGAGAGCAAGCAAAATGCCTTTTGCATGAGGATACACAGATGGCATATCCCCTTTAGAGAGACAATCACTGCAACAAAAACATAGTTTTATATAGTAGTTAGATTAGAGTAACAACACTTTCGATGGAAGCATGCGTTATAAGGTTCAAAAGAAAATAAAACAACAATCTTCTTCAAAACTACGAAATTTCATCTTGCAATTTCACATTTCAGCTTCAAAATAAGACACAAAAATTTAAGGATATTCAGGTGATAGTGGCAAGAAGCAAAATAACATTTCAAAGCTTTGCTGTCTGAATGCGAAGATTTAGTCAGCACCAAAAAAGTCTTCTCCTAGAGAAGTCCAATAAAAACAAAGAGAAAATTCAGCAATTTTGAACCAGTCTTCCTCAAATTCGTTTTCCAAGAAGGTGAAAATGAATTGCAAAATGAAGGAGGAGGATTCACAAAAGTGGAAATCGTATCTATTAAGAGGAAGATGAGTAATTAACAACAAAACTTTAAATTCCAGTCGAGCAACACAATATGGAAGGAAGAAAGGAAAGGACAAAGGTATCTCTAATTCTTCATCTTTGCCTCTAAATCTGCATACCAAGAGATCAAATTTTGGATAACTGTCAATTCAGTACTAAATACACAACTACTAATAAGGTTCTTCAGGATTATTTCCAATCACACCTAAATCAGACCTAAATCGAATAGATTAAACCCTATTAGCTATGAATTTGGATAAGGGTTCTTGAATTCAGTATCTTCGTTCCTTCTCCAGATCAGTACTAATGTAGTAAAATATTAGGGTTCATAAATTGAGTAGAAAACTAATGAAGAACAAATGAAGAGCAAATTGATCGAAGAACATGTAGAAAAATGAACAGAATGGATGAACAACCAAACTGAGGAATGAAACAAACCTTGAGGAAGAAGATGCAAGTTCAGAGATGATGAGGAATGATTGAGCTTCAGTTGAGATCTCGGCCTGAGTCGAATGAGGGAGAGGACGAGGGAACCTCATCTCATGTATCGGTGGAACATTTCAGATATAGGGCTTTTAATTGGTAGGGTGAACATCCAATAAGGAAGCCGTCCGGTGGAGACGAACAATAGTGCCCACGAAGAAGAACGCTTGCCTGGTGGAGATGAGTTAGGCATGCATTAGCTGGAGGAAAGAAGAGCGATCAACTTTTGTCATTTTCACTTTTATTTTGATCGCATTTTCTTTTTTTATTTTGGTCCAAAACTTTGTTAAAAGAAGTGTTACATTATATGTTACTAAAATGCTTCATAATATATAAATGATATATTTGGTTAAAAAATTATTAGATAAATATAACATTTTTATCTCTATTGTAACAATTTTATAATTATAAATAAAAAGTGTTACTTAAAGTTACAATAGAAATCAAAAGTCACACAATATTAAATATGTTACCATTTTTCTCTTACAATAGATACCTAATGTAACACAATGACAAACATATTACAAAAACATCTTACAATAGGTCTTTTATTTGATAGTGTTCCATCCCATTTGACGTATGAGTTCCTTGGACCTAATTCTACCTATCCCATGATTGTTAATGTTAGCCTAAGTGATTGTAAAATTGAGAAATTGTTGCATGAACTTATATTGCATAAGATGCCATAATATATTGTATTGGTGATGTAAAAGGAATTAGTCCCTCTATGTGCATGCATATGATATTAACGGAAGATGATCATAAACCTAGCATTGAGAATTAAAGAAGACTTAATTTTACCATGAAAGAAGTAGTGAAAAAGAAGTGCATAAATTGCTTGATGCATGCATTATTTATAATATTTCTGATAGTGCACGAGTTAGTCTTGTTCATGTTATGCCTAAGAAAGGGAGGATGAGTGTTGTGAAAAATGATAAGAATGAATTGAATCCCACTAGAACGGACAAGGGGCGGAGAATGTGCATTGACTATAGGAAATTGAACAAGGCCACTAGGAAAAAGACCATTTCTCACTCCCATTCATACATCAAATGCTCGAGAGTTAATCTAAGCATTCACACTTTTGTTATTTTGATGGTTATAGTCGATTCTTCCAAATCCCTATTCATCCGGATGATCAAGAGAAGACCACATTCACATGCCCCTATGGCACATTTGCCTATAAAAGAATGCCTTTTGGTATGTAACTCAAAGATGCATGATGGCTATATTTTCTGACTTGATTGAGGATACCATGAAGGTTTTTATAGATGATTTCTCTATATATGGTACTTCTTTTGATTCTTGATTTTCTAACTTATCCCGAGTTTTGCGGCGGTGTGAAGAATTTAACCTTGTGTTGAATTGGGAAAAATGTCATTTCATGGTAAATGAGGGGATTGCATTGGGTGACTTGATTCTTGTACATGCTGAGTTCTATAGGAGGTTCATTGAGGATTTCTCGAGATTCTTTAAACCTCTTACTAACCTGCTTTTGAAGAATGTGTTTTGAGTTAGGAAGAATGTATTGATGCTTTTTTCAGGTTGAAGTAAACCTTGATTTCATCTCCTATAATGAAACTTCCTGATTAGGATATCCCATTTGAGTTGATCTGTCATGCAAGTGACCATGCCGTAGGGGCTGTTCTAGGCCAAAGGAAGGACAACAAGCTACATGCTCTCTACTATGCTAGTAGAACTATTGATGGAGCTCAATTGAATTATGGTACAACAGAAAAGGAGTTGCTTGTGATTGTATTTGTTTTTGATAAGTTTAGGTCCTATTTGGTTGGTGCCAATGTCATTCTCTACAGAGCATGTTGTTATCTCGACATCTCTTGAGTAAGAAGAAGGAAAAACTAAGGCTTGTTCATTAGATTCTTCTTCTTCAAGAGTTATGATTGGAGATTAGAAATAAAAACGGCTCAAAGAATTTGGTTGTTGATCACCTCTCTAGATTGACTCTTGGGAAGTTGGAGAGCACTAAGAATGAACCTCCCATTGATGACTCATTTTCTGATGATTACTTATTCAGAATCACTAACGAGGTCTTTTCTCTTGGAAATTCAAAGTTGCCATGCTTGTCTAATTTTGTCAATTACATGGTTTTCAACGAGTTACCTACTAAGTTGTCCTTTCAATAGCAGAAGAAATTCATGTCTGATGTTTTGCATTACTATTAGGATGAGCCATTGATATTGCGTGGGTCGATAGGGTGACTAGAAGATGTATTCCCTAGAAGGAGGTAGAGAGTGTTATCACCCATTGTCATTCTCTACCATGTGATGGCCATGCTAGTCTCTAAGACTAGCTCCAAGATTCTCAATTTCGATCTCTATTGAACTTTGATGTTCAAGGATGTGCACCACTTTATTACTTCTTGTGATTATTTTCAGCGCACTAGTAACATTTCCAGGAGGAATTAGACGCCTCTTCAAAATATTCAGGAGGTTGAGATCTTTGATGCATGGGGAGTTGATTCAGTGGGACCTTTTCCACCATGTTTCTCAAACAGGTACATTCTTGTGACGGTAGATTACGTGTCTAAGTCGGTTGAAGCTATTGCCTCTACAAAAAATGACTCGAGGGTTGTGTCCAAGTTCTTAAACAATGTGATCTCTCGAAGATTTGGGACCCCGAGATTATGATTAGTAATGGAGGTTTGCACTTCATTGAGAGGAAGTTTGATGCTTTGTTGAAGAAATATAAGGTGACTCACAAGACTACAATCCCTTACCATCCTCAAACAAGTGGCCAACTTCAGTTCTCTAACTGAGAGATCAAGAGGATCTTGGAGAAAATGGTTTCCCGATCCCGTAAGGAATGGTCAATGAAGCTTGATAATACTCTTTGGGTGTATAGGAAGGCATTCAAGATTAATATTGCCACCACACCGTACCGGAATTTTGATGGGAAGTCTTGTCACCTCACGGTGGAGTTGGAGCACAAGGTTTATTGGGAAATCAAAATGTCCAATGATGACATGAATGAAGCCGGTCAGAAGAGGATGCTCCAATTACAAGATTTGGAAGAGCTAAGATTAGATGCTTATGAGAAGACTCGGATGTAAAAAGAGCGTGATACGAGATGGCATGATAAGAATATAGTTCTGAGAGAGTTTCAAGAAGGTGACCTTGTCTTGCTCTTCAACTCCTACTTGAGACTCTTTTCGGGCAAGCTAAAGTCAGGGTGGAGTGTTCCATTCCATGTATGCCAAGTGTACCCACATGGTGAGAATGAAGATATGGAGAGAGGTGACGGGACAATTCAAGGTGAATGAGCAATGCTTAAAGAACTACATCATTGAAGATCCATTCGAGAAGGTCACTTCTCTCTACCTTGACCCAAGCTGCTAGGAAGGTAAGGACAATCAAGCTAACGACCTTAAACAAACCCTTGATGGGAGGCAAACCATAAGTATGTATTTTTGTTCAAAAAAAACAAACGAATAGTGGGGAACTCGGCGGAGTTCCAGACCGAGTCAAGATGGAAAGTGGGATACTCGGCCAAGTATTCGGTCGTGTAAAGATAGCCAGTGCAAAATTTGGCCTACGACTCAGCTGAGTCATAGGCCAAGTTTCTGCACTTTTCACTTAAAAATTATGCGGAATGAAATAAACATGTTCACTTTTCTTTTCCCTGCACCACATTTCTGTGGTTGACGCACATTTCTCAATCACCCTACGACATCACTGGTGAACCGTACTCTACCACAATGTCCCTCTAGGTGCCGGTGTTCCCCCTTCACATCACTGTTCCACTCGTCCCTGCACACCACCAGTTCGTGTGACAAAACACCAGCCCGCACCTCCGCCTTGCACACCAACTCGTAAGGATTTCAACCGTTTTCGGCTATTATGTACCCGCTACGGTACAACTATTTGTCTCCTACGCATATCCTACTCTGTTTGGGAAACTAAATGGGTATTTTCTTCCTCTTTCAACTTGATTTGAACTTCTAGGGTTTATGTTAAAATTGCCGAAAATGGTTGAATTAGGAATGAACTTTCTTTTAATTGTGGGAGTATGATGCTTGTATTAATTGATTTGTGTTGTATTCTATCTTTTATGCTGGTATTTCATGTCAATTTGACTTTTAGTTGAACTTGTCATTTTGTCCACATGTGAATTGTCAATATCTAGTATTACCTTTCATTCTTGTGGGGCTCATTGAGCCAATTTGTGCTATTGTTATGGGTTGTTCTTGCTGGAATAAAATATTTGTCGCTTTGCTTGTCTTGGTGTACTTGTTTCTTTGTGTCTAGGTGCTTGGATTTTTCCATGTACTCTGGTATAAAGAGAGAGAGAGAGAAACACCCGCTTCTTCCTCCACGACGCGCCTTTCTCCTTCTCGGGTTTGCGAAGAATCTATGGCTCGTCTTCCGACATGATATCTCGAATTTGAGCTCCTAGATGGTATGTGTATTCGATATGATGTTGAATGGTTAGCCGAGATTTGGACTACTTTCATTCATCATCGAGAGCCTACTTATATGAGTCAAATACTCGAGTTCCTTAGTACTCTTGAGTGTGATCTAATGAGCCGTGCAGGAGATCGTGATGGGACTTTCATGCATTTTCACATTCCGTATTGGTAATAGTGATTACAAGAGGCTCGACTTGGTCGAAACTAATAAGATATTTGGTTTTCCTACCAATGGGGGTAGAATCTCGCGTTGACTTTTGTAATGCTAGGCAGTTTTGGAGAACCATTGGTTCTGGCCCCTATGATGCTACAAGTACTAAAGAAACAAGTATAACCAATTCGGCGATCGAGTTTTCCTTTTCTTCATGAACCGCACCATATTTGGGCGAGGTGACGAGGGCGAGAATAGTGCCAACAAGAAAAAGGTGATGGTTCTTTTTGCCGCTATTTATGCCCATAAAACTAACTTTGTCGGCTTCATGATGGGTCTCTTGAGTTTGGTGTGCAACAAGGATAAAGTGACCATTGCTATAGGTTGATTGGTGACTCTATTGGCTAACAAATTTCATGTCGACTTGACAGAGTGTTTTGATATTGTTGATCCGCTCCCTCTTGGATATCACTTGCTCTATAACATGTGGTTTCTTTACGAGTAACACAAGAGTTTGTATTCGAACATTGGTCCAGGGGATGATGGTCATCTTCTCCATCTCCCTAATGAGGGGAGAACTTCACTACATCAATCGGCGAATTGGAAGGTCATCATTCATCCTGTTAATCCTACTAATTCCTAGTTGAAGAGTGGTCCGTTTGACCTAGTGGATGATCCAATGGAAGATGAGGATGCGGTGGATAAGGATGATGATGATGACGATGAAGATTACGACCCTGATGATGATGAGGAAGAGTCTAGGTCTGTTTTTGAGAGTTCCCTATACCATTCTAATCCACACTTATATGATATGGTTGAGAAGATGCATCGTGATATGTTGACTTAGTTTGTCGCATTTCATGCCCGCTTGGACACCATGGTTGTTGAGCTACATGCTTTCCAGGGCTTACCCTCTGCTCAATCGCATTCTCTAGAGTAGTTCTTTTAATTTTTATTTGTACATTGGGGACAATGTTAGTTTTATGCTTGTGGGAAAGGAGTATTTTTATCTGTTTGCATTTCTTGTAGGTTGTGTAGTTAGTTGCATTTTTTGTTTGTTTTTTAATTTTTATTTCTTTTGCTTTTGCTTTTGGTTTTTGTTTTTATTTAGACTTTTGTTTATCGGTTATCATATTCACCTACTTGGTACTTTGTGGGTTCTTATAATGGTACATGTGCTATAAGTCTATTTAATATGCTTTAACAGTTAATATTTCAGTTGCATCATGAGGATTATATGATTGATCAAGCATTTGACATTGACCAGAGCAAGTGGACTTGGATTAAAATATGTCCGAATTGATACTCTAGATAAATGTTCTAGTGAGCTAGTTGGCCTTTCTTGCGATGCAATTGCATAAGTCCTCCTATTTTTTTATGTGTGATCTCTCTTTGTTTGTTATATCTAGAACTTCCTTCTATATCTCTTCAAGATTGCACTTATGACTAATATGCATTCCATTTGACTGAGACATTATTTTCAGGAACCCATATTATCCTTTCCAACGTTATATTGATTTCCTCCTCTTGTATCCATTTGATCCTTAAGGCCTTTTCTTTGGTAGCTCCCATATACCCATTCATGTCAAAATCATACTATGGATCATATTGGATCCCATAATATCATTAGGATTTTACTATTTTACGATCCATTTGCGATCCTAACATTGACTTATTGTGAGACAGTAACGCCTATTTGAAAGCCCAATTATTCTACATTTTTATATATCTCGTGACTATAGTCTCTCTTAATGTGTATCCTAAGAATTTATCCATGTGTGCTCAACAACTAAAACAACCATGATTGAGATTTTTTATAACATTAAATCTCATCTATAAATGTCCTAAATCGAGATTTTTAAATATATTTTTTTGTACATTACTTGATATTCGAAGAATAATTACCCCCTGAACCAATACTTGCAATTTTATTTTTTAATGCACAAATTTCAATAGGTTTTTCGTTGTACAATGTTTATAATTGAACATAATAGTCTTTTATTAATTGTCAAAATCTTACGAATCTACGATCCGATTTTACGATCTGATCCCACTGGTTCCTTGTGATACGATCCTAAAATCCCAATTTTCATGACCTTGCATATGCCTTTTCTTGGAAGCCATACCCTTTGCTATCTATAGTGTTGTGAGTACCGGTCTTGTGGTTCTTACACCATTTGTTGGCGTTCCTCTTCCTAGGGATTTTGGGAGTGGTTGGACTATAGAAATGGTTCATAGGGACTCTGATTTGAGCTACTTATCAATTTGGATATTGAGGGGGAGGACATGGGGGACCATGCCCCAACCATGATTTTTTTTCTCTTTTTGGCCATGATTGTTGACTTGCACGTCCTGGCATTGTCAATGAATACCAAAGACAAAGCAAGTGGTAAGCACATGGTCGATCCTAAACAGAACATATGGAATAATAGAGAAATGTTATTTCTTTATCAATTAGAGAAGGAAAGTAGGGGTCTATGTCACTTTAGAATGCACAGAACAAAGAACATAGAACAATTCATTATTTTTACCTATGGTTGTGGAGTGTTTCACTTATCAAACCAGTTTATGCTATGTTTGGTTTGATTCTCATATTTCTTTTTCCTATCAGTCTTACTTCCAATGTTATCTTTACCTCAATCTAATAGTCCCTCAAAAAGGTCTTTAACGAAGCATTAGTGTCCTAGGACTAGATGGTACATGAAATAAACCACAACTAGAACAAAATCTATTTCAGGTGTATGCTAACTCCTCATCTTAAACGCAAGCAACTAGTCTAGTAAAAACAGTCTCTTTACCTGGTCATTTATATGCATATAAACCCTTGCATTGCAAAACAAAAGATCTTAAAATCTCAATTTCGATTATCCAAAATTAACCTAAGGGTAGTTTAGTAGAAGCACTGGTCGAATCACGAAGAGGTATAAAACTTATGATTAATTTCTGAATCAATCTTAGATTAGAAATGAAAGGGGATTTTACTCATGACTAGATCACTCGAACAAGGACAAACAAAAGAAAATGAGTATTGCTTATGAGGAGAAAGACACCTAGTAAGATACCATCCATTCTAAGTTAAGATGTTGGTCATTGTAATTTCAATTCAATATCAGACATGTGATGTGTTCCTAATTCTATATGAATCCGACTAAGACTTCTTATATACCATAATAGTTCTTTGAAAATAATTAACCACGATGAATGCCAGTAATGCAAACTACCAGATGCATTGAACAAGAAGTATCAGGATATGGACATGATCGACTAGCCCTATATATCAATTCTCTATACGTCAAATCAGAAAAAACATATACTAATAAGGCATGCTTGATTCAGTGACATAGAAAGTAGCAAACAGTGTAGTCTATCCTAGGAAAGGAATTCAATCAACACAAACCCTAGTTGACCAAATTAGAATATATAGAAATTAACCCTAACCAATTACTTCAAGAGAATAGATAACACTATTGCAATAGATAAATAGAAGAAAAAATCACAACTGTAAATCAACTAAGAACTTCAAGATCCAACTAAGGTTATATGCACTTAATTCATGTTCATCTCTAAACAACGTAGAAAAGTCCGGGCTGCAGAAAGAACAAAACTCTAGATAGAAAGGAAGAGAGAGACAAGAGTGTAAAACCATAAGGGTAATTTTACCCTTTATACCTAACTATCTCCTAACAAAATCCTACGAAAAATCTATCCAAACCAGCCCAAGAAGATAATTATAACAATTACAAAATTAATTCTCATATGAATAACAACCTGGAATCGGGGCCGCTGAATTGGAATCGGCGGCCTCCTATAACTATGTATCACATTTCCACTCCACTTATGGCAGCGGGTGCAGAAGTCACAAAGGATGACGCCATCACAAGTTGAACTTCTTCGAATCTTCACTTCAACTTCAGACTTTGGTCTTGATCTGCCCTTAACTCCCCAAAGCCTTTTAAAAACCTCCCAATCCACTTGATCTTACACACTTCGTGTAAATCCATAAATGTTTCCAAATGTGCATAATACAACTCAAATCTCACCAAAATACCATCTAAGTTTGCACCATATATGCCAGTTGGACTACCCCTAATAGATTCACACAAGAGCGGTTAGCAAGCTGTATAGGTATATGTGACTCAGCTAAAGGCCCTATGTTGAAGTTTTTATACATAGAAGTAGGCATCACATTAATCTATGCACCGATATACATTAGAGCTTTTCCTAGTTTTTAGCCACGCCTATAGAAATAGGAATAGTGAACATACTAGGGTCTTAACACTTTTTGGGCAGGTGATTCTTGAATGCAGCTGGGACTTGTTCATTAACCTTCACCTTCTTCTTGATATTCTTCTCCCGTACCCTCTTGTCGGTGCATAACTGCTTCAAGAACTTATCTTATCGTTGCACCCCTTTCATTAGATCGAAGAGAGGGAGATTGACATCCATATTCCAATACATCTCAAAGATATCTTTCTCGTGTTTCAATGGTCGCATACGGTTGAGAGAAAACGGTAATGGGGAAATAGGTATGTACTTCTTAACCCAATTCTCTGCATCTGGCATTTTATCCTTTTTTTTGGCTTGAATCAAGATTTAAGAGGGCTTTAGTTTGGGAAGGGCAGTCACAAGCAAGAGTAGTATCTTGATCTGGTTCTACATTTAATGTCCAATGGGCGCCCTTATCAGAGAGGTGCTCACCGCCGTGTATGTGTTCATCCGTCTCAAGATACAGGGCGGAGCCGCTACTTGAGGAGCGATCGTCGGGTGGTGTTTTATTTATGTTAAGGCTGGCGCTGGAGTTGTTTCGCCAGTTGCCTTCGAGAGAACCTTTTTCTAGCAAAAAATTTCGGTGTATGCCGCTTTTAGATGGGTGGCAGCCGCTGTGCACATTGTATTCATCCTCTTCGAATATCTCATTTCGGCGGCCGCCGCTACTAGAGGGGTGGTCGGCGCCGGTTGGAACTGGATCATTGTTGTTTGATTCTTCTTCATCTAGATTAATCAGCTCCTTGCTAACAAAATTCATTTCACTTCAAAGAGTGACAAAATTTTCATCTTGCATTTTTTCACTCGCTGAGCTCCTAATTATGGTATCGACATTGGTCTACCTATCATTTAGCATAGAAAAGCTCTTTTCGATTTCCCCATTCTTGCATCGATCTCATCTGTTGTGATTAAAGTGTTTCTCAATTAACTCAAGAATGAGTTCCCTTCTTGATGAGCTTGAAAAATACCCTTTAACATATCATTGAGAAATTGTGTAGGAGGAGTGTCAAGGGTATAAACCGGTTTATTCCCAATTGATAACGATGTCGTTTATCGATCATAAAAATTGTAAATAAGGATTGTAAATAAACAAGGTGTTATGGAAAATGATTGTGAGATTTAAATCTTGCAAATCTATACCTAACAAATACTAATTCCTATTATTTATAATATAGCCGAAGTAAGGGTCGAACCCGTAGGAGTATATCAACTTGTTTTGATTTCTTATAAACACTTGTGATTGAGAAAAGGGTTTTAGGTTTGTAAAACTAAGATAATGCTGAAAATTGTGTTTTTGACTTATAAATGGGAAAAGATCTTAGCAAAGTAAATATCCATGTTTAACTGATGATGATGATCATAGTAAGTTCATAAAGTAACCATATAGTTAATGGATCCTATTTCTACGCAACAATTATCTAGCACCTCAACCCGAGTGTACTAAAGCTGTCCAAATTAGTTAACTACGACGGCCGATTATAGTTGAAACTAATGAAGGCATTAAGCAAAGAACACCAGGAAATAGAAATAGCAATTGTCATCTATTCCTATCATGCAAAATTCTCTAGAAAATTCCTAGTTCAAGCGAATCTATAAATAAATGCTTGTTTGAAAGATATAGACCAATGACAGGCGTAAAACGGTCATTGTTCCTATCAAAGATACCCAACTTAATAAATCTACTAGGCTTGTTGGCCTTGGATCCAAACTTCTTCCCCTCCTCCTCACAAGTGATTCAACAATCCGGGGACTAAATCCCTTGTTGCGTGTTCCTAGTAGTGTTGTGCTCAACCTGCACAAGTGATTCAATAATCGGGGGACTAAATCCTCGGGGAAAAATTAATCCGGTGTCCGAGCCTGGTACAACTAATTCCACCCCCTTAAGGGAATGAATAAATGTTTCATTGGTAGTCGTACCGTTCATTGTGAATAAACCGGTTTTTCTACTGACTCCCAACGTAGTTATGCCTGCTCACACATTTGTAACTGTTCTTGTTGATTCCAAGAAAGGTTTCCCTATAATGATGGGCACCGCCATAGGATCATACTCCATGTCCATAACATAAAAATCCGTGGGGAAAGTAAACTCACCAACACGGATTCATACGTTCTCCAATTTACCTAGTGGTAAGTTGGTCTTAACGGCCAATTGGAAAGCTACTCTAGTGAATTTCATTGGGACTAGACCAAGTTCATAATATAAATGAGAAGGAAGGACATTAATGGACACACCTAGATCAAGTAAAGCTCAGTCGATTTCCATTTTCCCAATGTTGATTGTAATCGTGAACATCCAGGGGTCTTCCTCCTTTGTGGGCATGGGGTCCGCATTATTCTTCCTCCATTTTAGAGCCTTTTTCTCCATCTTCTTCTTGTTGGTCGCAAGATCTTCTAGTATACTTTAGCTCGAAATCGCCATGGATGGGGAGAGTAAAGCTTGAAGTGGTAGAGGGTGGCGGAGATGGGTTTCTCAAAAGAGCCCCCAGATAGGAAGTAAGGGCCGACAACACCCCTACCAATCACTCGAGACTTTTAATCCATAATCACTCCCCCAGGTCCATCCTACCGACGAGAAATTATGATCGGAATATATAACGCTATCCAAAAGAGAATCAAACATAGAAGAAAGAGAACTAACCGGACATTTGAGAGGATGGAGCGATGAGGAGTCTTGTAAACTCAGTGTGAGCCAGTGTAGGATGATGAAATTGTCGAAATAAGAGAGGGAAGAATTTTAAAACGACAAGATTAAAAGGTAAGAGAAAGGAGGTTCTTTTACCCGAGACTATTTAAACAAGACAGACTGGAGAGGGCCGCACGGATGAGCCACTCGTGTTCTCACTCGTGTCACCAAGAATTTAAAGCGCCAAAATTTGAAAAACCAAGTCTGAAGGAAAACGTAGCAAAGAAGAAAGAAAATTACCAGTCGTATAACAAACCGAAGCCAAACTTACAAAGATAACAAGCTTTATTCACGAAATATGAATGAAAGGTTGTAGTGTTCGATGCTAGACTAGATACTTGAGATATCAAAAAGAGGAGAAAGTGGCGTAACTCTTTTCAGGCCAATAAGAAAAAAGCCCACAAGGGTTTCTAGTTGTCCAATCAAGAGGACCACATCAGTTCCTATAAATAGTACTTGAGGATGAGGATCAGGGGGTCGATCATTGTTCATTTCCACTTCAAGTACTTGAGAGCTCTCCTCTTCTTCTTCTTGCGTAGACTTATCGTCTTAACTAATCACAAGTCTGATAACTTACGGTAATATACTATGCCTCACATGAAACTTCTAAACACTTTAATTTTTATTGCTTCACTTTATACTTACGTCTTTGCGAATGCCTACTAACTTGATCGTCAGAGAGTCAGTTCTACATGACATCCTCCTCTTGGTTTGATGTGCAGGTACACGTTGACGACCTACATGAACAACTTCCAACCAATGTATCTAGAGAACAAGAGGTCCTCTAACTTCAACTTGAGTAGTACGGCCAACCCAACGCATAGATTGTTGACTTCGCAAAATACTCGGGCTCCAACGCTTCCTACTTTTACCACATTTACCCTTGTGCAGTTATTACATGTTAGTTACTTTATTTCTCTACACATTACTTTTGACATTTACAATGACACTTTAGTAGGGTTATTTTGGAAAAGAAAAGTCTACCTTAATTTCAGTGAAATTTTATCTAAAGACACGTATTTGTATCCGGGGGAAGTATGAGATTTACTGTTCATCTTCTTCAAAGGAGAATCTGAAATTGGCAATCTCACATCTCTTTTTCTACATTGTTTGTCTCCGTGAATCTGCAAACCATTGAGTTTCCATATCTAGATCAAGCCTATTTTTCTTCAATCCCGACCCTCTAACGGTTGATTTGAACTCATTTCACGCACGCCTTCGCCTTTTTGCTCCATTGTTCTTGGTGTTATTTTCTTTCAATTTTCTTTGTTTTTCTACCTGATTACTTTTTTTCCTTCTTTTGATTGTTTGATTTATCAAGTCAAATAGAGAATCTATTTATATATTTACGGTTTATTTTTCTAGGTTTAGCTTGTTCGAATTGAAATTATATATTATATCTCAGTTTTCTTTGTGCATTATAGGTTCAAGATTTGAGTTTTTTAATTTCTATTCATAAATTGAAGCTTCATATATCTTCATGAATTAATTACTGCTAAAATGTGAACATTGATATATAATTCATGAATTGTCATTTGTCTAATAGTTTTATCTTAATTATTGATTTCATCCACTTCAAGTGAATTTGGTCAGCATAGTACTGCACAGACATGGTGATTGGCGAGATTGTATCAGTGTTAACACCATATCCTTTTATTCTTATGCGAGAACTAATTGATTTGATTTCGTAATTTTTATATTTCTCTTACACTTCTGGATTCTAGTGAAGAAAGATTGTTCATTGATGTTACATGTTTAACTTAAAAGTATGTAAAAAGTAAAAGTTGTAATAGTGAACTTCTAATAGAGTTGTGTAAGACAAATAAAAAGGTTCGGATATATTATACAGAGTTTATTAGATGGCATTTAGCTTGGTTTTGTTGAAGAACTTATAAGTTAAATATGTGTATATGGGGTTAATTAGCTTATCGGAATCTTTGAAGTTCTCATATTATAGTTTTATCAGGAGTGTTTGGCTTGCCCATAACAAGCGTATTTTAGAAGGAATTCATGATTGTCCAAGATGAGTTTTCCATGATTGTTTGGCTTCAGGAAATGAATTTGTGTCTAGTAGATTACATGGATAGTTGGGGGTTCAAATGGATTGTGGATATTCCAAATAGACAAAACCCCCAGACTCCTTTTTGAAATTTAATACTAATGTTGCAGTTTCGCTGGATGATAGCAATGGGTTTGGCTTTTTTGTTCGGGGTAGATATGGACATGTTTTATGGATGGGATTAAGGAGTGTTTCGACAGTATACGGTGTGGAATTTGCTTAAGCAGCTTTTATTAAATTGGCTCTACATGAATCACTAAATCGGGGTTTCGAGAAACTATGGTGGAATCAGATAATCTTTGTGTGATCTCCAAGCTCAATGACAAAAGACAACTGAAAGGCGTCTTTGGTCATCTACTATTTGAAATTAGGGAGATTAGGAAAATATGAATGCTTCCATTGGAATCATGCTAGGAAGGAGGGAAATGAGATGGCCCATGCATTGACACACATTGGTCCTAATAGTCCTGTTATTATTCAATCTTTTCAATTATTTCCTATCTTTGTATCGAAAATGATTTGAATTAATATTACTGGTTTTTCTTCGCAATAAATTAAAAATAAAAATAAAGTATGAATCTTCTCTTCTAGTACATTTTACTTGTTTGCAATTTTAAAGAATCTTCCTACTAGTAGGATCATTACGATTAACTAGTGCACCTAATTGAAATATATATGAAGATAAAGGAAAGACGTGTTCATCATGAGCATTACTATACTATTTTTGAACATTATAACGTCATACGTGAACCTATTTACAATAAATATGAACATGACCCATTCGCAATACATTAATAATAACTGATAACATGTATTTTAGGCTAGTTTAGGTCATGTTTATTTCATCTAAATAGATTCTTCTTTCTAGTCTTGTTTATTTTATTTTCATAGATTTTTGTAGACTCGGAGTCTACTCTTATGTTTGATAATTTCAGGTGTTTTTCAGCGGTTTCTTTGGGGATCACGAGCAATCACATGATGGTGCTCGAGTGGAAGGATTGGAGATACGATGCCAAGGCTGGAACATAAGTAAGAAGTTGTCAAGGAAGAACAAGAACGAGACTGGACAAGTTACAGCTGAAACGGATGAAAGTAGAAGGAAACTTGGCCGATCCGTAGGTCGTATCAGCACACCAAAGGGAAATTCAGTTCGATACACGGCTGTGTTTCAGGCCGAGTAGGGCTGTTCTTCTCCTCACTTTACCAAGTGGCTTTTTGAATTCTTGTAATTTGGGGGGTTATTTTCGAAACTCAATGGTTCTTTTTTTGGGGGTAACACTTTTGAAAGTAAAAACTTGTTTTCTTTTGGAGATTGATGAGGAGTTTTTTTGGAGATTGGAAGTTAAAACTTGGATTGAAGAAAGTATTTTCTCTTATTTTAATCCATTTGAATGATTTCTCTTATTCTTATAAATTTATTTGTTGATTCTCCAAGCATGCTAGACTAAACCTCTCATATCTAGGGTTGGGGTTATGCCAGCAATGAATTGGTAGATTTTCATCTTGTGTTTTTTAATAGAATGGGATCTTGTTTGATTTTTTTCTAGGGATCTTATTGTGATCGAGATAATCAATTAAATTCTACTAAGTCTGAAAGGAGACACCTGTAGATTTCAATTGGACATGATATGAGTCTTTAAGGAGATGGTTATTGTTGGAACTACCTAGAACTGAATCCGAATAAATATGTTTGTTCTTATGGAGATCTAAGTAATAAAAGAAACCTTGGTTAGGTTGGTCTTACTGGAGCACAAAAGTTGATGTTAACCCGGTGTAGTTATAGTTTTTATGTTCCTAAAGAGTCTAAACTTTATTAACTTTGCGTGACATTGGTAGTTAGTTGGAGTTTAGATACGTCTACTATTGTCTAAAAGGAATTAGTAGATATATTTGATTGTTGACCGTCAAACAAGCCCATGCCATTTTACGATAAAACATTTTATAATCTACCAAGGCGTTGTTATGGTGATTCTTGATCCTAGATATTTCTCATTCACAGAACTTTCCCATATTTGTGTTCCTAATTTTTGTAGTTTAATAATCAAAACGCTTTTTATGGCTTATCTCACCAATTTAGTTGCATAAGTTACTATTTATTTCTCATGGGAACGACACTTGATAAGATACTATCGATCCCGTATGTATGTGGGTTGGATTGGTCCTATAAAGTTTTTTGCTCCGCTGCCAGGGACATTTGCTAGTATCGGTTGTATCCTACAACTCTTTGGACTAAGTCTTTTGTTTTATTTGATCATTTTCCTCTTGTATTTGATCTCAAGATTGTTTCCTTCTCATGAGACGAGATCTAGGCACTAGTAATCTCATCAACTTTGAAAATCCCTAACCTCAGCACGCTTTTCACTTGAGAAGAAGACAACAACATTATCTGATTGAACAAGAGATGGATGGTAATGGAAATAACATCGTGAATCCACCATGTATGAATCTAGGTGACTATGTCACGCCCAATCACCGAGGGTAAGTTTCAGGTATGGTTTGACCACCCATGCAAGCTTGTAACTTCGAGCTCAAGCCCTCTTTGATCAACATGGTTTATAAAATGTAGTTTGGGGTTAACCTTATAAGAATCCACACCTAAGTTTGGTCACTTTCACTAACCTTATGGACACGGTGAAGATCCATGAAGTGAGTCAAGATGCACTCTTTTTGCAAGCATTCTCGTTCTGTTGACAAAATAGAGCAAAATTTTGATATAAGGCCTTACCTCTTGGATCTATTACGAATTGGGAGGATTTATCCAAGACATTTATCACCAAGTATTTTCCTCCCAAGAAGATGGCCGAGATGTGAAATCAGATTCTAGCCTTCTGGATGAAAGATGATGAGTCTCTCTATGAAGGTTGGGAGATATTCAAGGAGCTATTGATGTTGTTCCCTCATCACGGTAAAGAGAAGTGGACTTTGCTACATGTGTTCTATAATGATGTTGACTTGACTCCGTATTGATGCTTCAGGTGGAGGTAGAATCATGTCATTAGATGTTGAGTAAGCATGGGATTTGATCGAGGAAACTGCTCAACATTATCATTATTATATTAATACTCGATCAACTCCTAAGAAAATATCTGAGTTGTATGAGGTGAATTCTAAGATATACAAACAAGCATAAACAGATGTATGAAACAAGAGAATAAGAGGCTGAATTTGGTGGTTCAAAAGTCCAAAGAGTATGGGACAAGGTCATCCTCTTAAGATACATCTAGTGTGGTTTGTATGTTTTATGGAGAGAGTGACCATACTATTTCATCATGCCAACATTTTAGTGATTAAAGTGAAACCCAAGGTGAGTCTACACTCAGAGGTGATTAAAGTGATTAAAGTGATTTTGACTTGGAGATTAGAGATAAAAAGGGCTAAGAATTTGGTTGTTGATCACCTCTCTAGATTGACTCCCGAGGAATTAGAAAGAACTAAGGATGAACCCCCCAACGATTTCACATTTCATGACGATCACCTATTCAAAATCACTAATGAGGTCTAGGCTATTGAAAATTCAAATTTGCCACGATTTGCTAATTTTGTCAATTACTTGGTTTTTAACGAGCTACATCCTAAGTTGTTTTTTCAACAGAAGAAGGAATTCATGTCTGATGTTAGGCATTACTATTGGGATGAGCCATTTCTATTGAAGAGGTGTGCCGATTGGGTGATTAGAAGATGTATTCGCGAGGAGGAATTAGAGAGTGGTATCACTCATTGTCATTCTCTACCATATGGTGGGCAAGATAGTTCATCTAAGACTACCTTCAAGATTATTAATTTCACTATATATTGGCCTTCGATGTTCAAGGATTTGCACCATTTTATTTATTCTTGTGATGCTTGTTAGCGCACCGGTAACATTTCTAGGCTGAATGAGATGCCTCTACAAAACATTCATGAGGTTGAGATCTTTGATGTATGGGGAATGGATTTCATGGAACCTTTTTGTTCCGTCCTAATCTAACAAGTACACTCTTATGGCGTTGATTATGTGTCTAAGTAGGTTGAATCTATTGCCTCTCCAACAAAAGACTCATGGGTTGTGTCCAAGCTCTTCAACAAGGTAATAATTCATAGATTTGGGACCCCGAGGGTTGTGATTAGTAATAGAGGTTCACACTTCATTGAGAGGAAGTTTGAGGCTGTGATGAAAAAGTAAAGCGTGACTAACAAGGTTGTAACCCCTTAGCATCCTCAAACAAGTGGCCAAGTTGAGGTATCTAATCGAGAGATCAAGAGCAGGAATAAATGGTTTCCCGATCTCATAAGGATTGGTCAATGAAGCTTGATAATGATCTTTGGGAATATAGGATGGCTTTCAAGACTCCTAAATGACCCATACCACACTCGCTTGTGTATGGGATGTCTTGTCACCTCCCAGTAGATTTGCAACACGAGTCTTATTGGGCAATCAAATTGTTCTATTATGAAATGAAAGAAGCCGATGAGAAGAGGATGCTACAATTACAAGAGTTGGAAGATCTGAGGTTAGATGCTTATGAGAAAGAGAGTGTACTAAGTGATGGCATGACAAGCATATAATTCTTGGAGTTTTTCAAGAAGGTGACCTTGTCTTGCTCTTCATCTCCCACTTGAGGCTTTATCCGGACAAGATAATGTCAAGATGGAGTAGTGCATTACAAGTACGCAAGGTGGACCCACATGGTGCAATCGAGATATGGACTAAGGCAATGTGACAAATCAAGGTGAATGGACAACACTTTAATATGAACATCATTTGAGATCCATTCGAGAATGTCGCTAAATCTACCTTGACCCGAACTGCTTGGAAAGTAAGAACGGTCAAACTTACAACCTTAAACAAATGATTGATGGGAAGAAACCCATCAGTACGTATTTCCATATTATTTCTTTTCTTAATCAAATAAATATAAAAAAAATCCTGAGATACTAGGCCACATCCTCGGCCGAGTATCGAGCAACGTGCATAAAACAGTGGAATACTCGGCTATAAACTTAGCTAAGTATCAAGCAAATAAAAAGTGCGAAACTTGGCCCATAATTCGGCTGAGTTGGAGACCGAGTTTCGCCGCTGTTAATATAAAAAAATCCGCTCTTCAAACAAAATCAACCATCCCTTCCATTCCTTGTATGCACGTGCCACCACCGTTTCTCTCTCGTCTGTTCTTTGTACGCCCACACCAACACCACCCCACCGACGACTCCTCTTCCCACTGTCTCCACACAACCACGCCAGCATCCCACCTGCCCATACCAGTCCACGCCCTCTTGTCCTACCTGATTGCGCACCAGTCCGAGGAGAATGCATTTGTGAAAGGGGTTTTGCTCCTTCCAGGTTGTACGTGCTTGATACGATACCGCTCTTTGGCTCTTATGTTTCTCCTACTCCATTTAAGAGACTAATTGGGTATTTTTTCCCTCTTTCAATTTAATTTGAATTTCTAGGGTTTATGTCAAAATTGTTCAAATTTATTGAATTGCGGATTAAATTTGTTTCAATTGTGGGAGTATAATGCTTTTGTTAACTCATTTGTGGTACATTTTCTCTTTTATGCTTGGGTTTCATGTCAATTTTCCTTTTAGTTGAATTTTATCGTTTTGTCCATGTGTGAATTGTCAAACATCCAGGATTATATTGCCTTTTGTGGGGCTTGATGAGCCAATTTGTGCTATTGTTGTTGGTCGTTCTTTCCAGAATGACATATTTGTGACTTTTCTTATCTTGATGTCCTTGTTTTTTTTTTTGCCCAAATGGTAAGTAATTGTATTAAAACATCAAAATCAACTATACATAAGTTTGCACATAGACGTCTAACCAAAGGTAATTCCCGCCTACTTCTAATATTAAGCTTATGAATAAGCTTGAATTTACAAAACGAAATGATCTCAGCAACAACTGCATGAATATTCAAACTAGAATTTCTAAAGATGATATTGTTCCTAGCCATCAAAATGTGATAGATAGTGCCCATAATAGCAAGTAAACGGCTGATGTAGATGGTATTATTGCGCCATGAGTGAGGGATGACACTGATGAACATGTTGCCACGCCATAACCTGCCGCATACTAGTTTGTGAAACATGACAATCAAACTATAAGTGCTCCTCAGTTTCCGGCGCCAAGAGACAAAGTACACACGTAGGAGAGGCATGAATGTTCCAACGTGCGAGCTTTGCAACTATACGAAGACACCGAAGAGTGGCCAACCAGCAGACGAACGCCCACTTTTGGGGCTGAATACCCGACCAGATAATCTCATACCAAGGGATAGACTGAAAAAGGGGGCGGAAGGTGCTATAGATGGCGTGCAAGTGAGGCTTACCGGACGCAGTAATCCAATCTTCTGGATCAACATGATGAGCAGCAGTGAGCCGAAGCATATCATCCTTCACACAAATTATAGCATGACATATAGCAGACTGAGTAGGCGAGCTAACAAGGTTCCAAACAGACCCATACCGTGTGACATTCGGAGAGAACCAAAGAGACCACAGACCCGGTCTAGCAAACTGGATATCAAGCACAAGAGTAAACAGACTCGTTTTATTCCATGAGAGCAATTCCTTGAAATTAAGGCCACCAGAAGCTTGATCACGGCACAACTTCTCCCAAGCTACAAGAGCACGCTTAGAACCAATATCACCAAACCATAGATAGGAACGGAGAAGAGCAACAATCTGGTTGATGACGCCTTTAGGGAAAAGCAGAACCTGCATCTAAAACCCATAGATCTTTTCAAGCACTACTCGAATGATTTGTTGTCTACCAGCGTACGACAAGTGTCGCGCTTGCCGTCCAGAGATAGCACTCTGAAGTCTGTCTAACAATGGCTTATAGTCACCTTTCCGAAGGCGTTTAGAGTCTAGCGGGAGACCAAGATAACGGATAGGGAACTGACCGGAAACCCATAAAATCAGCAATAGAAGACTGAACTGTAGCTAAAACACCCCCACACATCATGCAAGACTTGCCAGGATTAGCAACTAAACCAGTATCAATGGCAAAAGAAATAAGCTCAAGCTTGATCAGACTTAAAGTAGACATCAAAAGCTTTCAGAATAGGAGAACATCATCAGCATATGCAAGGGAGATTAACTGAAGATGCTTACAGCGGGAATGGAAGAAGAAGCCTCTATTCTTGCTAGCCCGAATCAGTCTTCTGTTTAACACCTCCATAACCAGAACAAACAAGTATAGAGAAAGAGGGTCACCCTGCCGTAATCCTCGTTTCCCTTGGAAGAAACCCTTAGCTTACCCATTAATAAGAATAGAGTAAGATGGAGAAGAGACACACTCCATTATCCAATGAATCATCTGAGGAGGAAAATTGAAGTAATGAAGGGTGTCTCGAAGAAAACTCCAACTTACACTATCATAAGCTTTCTGCAAGTCCTGCTGAATCATACACCTGGGGGAAGTAGCTTTCAAGTGATAACCCTTAACCAAGTCCTGAGCAACAACGATATTATCAATCATCTTACGACCAAGCAAAAACGCTCCTTGATTAGGACAGATAATCAAGTCAAGATATGGCTGAATCCGCTTAACAAGGATTTTAAAGATGACTTTGACGAAGGTATTGCAGCAGGCAATAGGGCGGAATTCTTTGACAAGTAGTGGGATATCAACCTTTGGGATAAGCGAGATAAATGTGACATTACTTTGCCTAAGTAACCTACCTCGCCGGAAGTAATCAACAACTGCCATAATGAAAGCCTCATGGACAATTGGCAAAGCACATTTGAAGAACTGACTCCCGAAACCATCCGGCCCTGGGGATTTCAAACTGCCAATACCAAAAACTGCAGCTTTCACCTTCTGAGCACAGACCGAAACGCAGAGAGACTGATGAGCGGCCTAATCAATACAATTGCCCTCCAAGTCAGCCATATCAGGTGGAGCTGTTGCACGAACCGTACCAAAAAGGCCAATGCAGAAGGAAAGAATCTCACTTTCAATAGCAACCGAGACAAATAGCTCATTACCAGAATCATCCTTCATCACAAAGATAGAACTCCGCCCTTTTCTATGCTTAATGCCGCTGTAAAAGAATTAAGAATTCTCCTCCCCCAACTTAATACAGTCAACCTTGGATTTTTTCTCGATAAAACTATGAAGCTACGTAATACGGGTATCAAGTAGGGACTTTGCCTGCTTCACATCCTGCTTTAATGACAAGTTATGAAAATCACTCTGAAGGGTGGAATTGGCATCCCGAAGTGCTTCATTACACTCCTCAACCATGATCTCAAGCTTTCGGAAACGACCCTTTTTCCATTGCTTCAATTACACTTAACATTTTGCAGTTTCTTAGCCAAAATAAATTGAGGATTACCGGATACTTCCTCCTTCCACGCCTGCTTCACAATGTCTAAGAAGTCAGCCTCTTCAGACCAGAAGTTCTTGTATTTAAATGGGACTTTCTTCACAGTAGAGGAAGGGTTGATCTGAACTATGCTCGAAGAATGATCAGAGATATTTGGGTCAGCAAAGAAGACAATATAGTCCGGAAACTCAGACTCCCATTTCTCATTCACAAGAACTCGATCCATCTTACAGGCAATTCGGTTTCTACCGCCCTGTTGGTTACTCAAGGTATAAAAAGAACCATAAAAAGGGTGATCCGAAAGTTGACAATCATCTGCCATAGCAGCAAGACCAGACTCAACTGAACTTCGATGTCGTGAATATGCAAGCATCTCACCGGACTTCAGAATGTAGTTGAAATCACCAAGCACAAGCCAAGGTATATCACAGCTACCCCCAAAACCAGAGATTTCTGCCCATAACTGCTATCTCGAAGAACACACATTACTTGCATAAACAAAAGTACATAGAAACTTACAATGGTTGGCCAAACTAGAAATCCGACAATGCACAAACTGTCTAGAACTGCATAAAACATCAACTGTAACCAATCTGTCATCCCACACAATCCTAATTCTGCCCTTTTCATCAATTGAACCATTAGACACCTATGGCCAATTCATATGCAATCGTCTACTAAACTGACTTTCATTCACTTGTTCCAATTTTGTTTCAAGAAAACCCATCACACTGACTTTATTTCGGTGCACAAACTAAGAAAATTGCCTTACTCTAGGGGCAGAGTTACATCCCCTAGTATTCGAGGCCGAGAGAATTAGATCACACATTATTTACCCGGCGTAGAAGAGCTGCTACTACTCCGCAAGTTCCTTGCACTAGAACTTGATAGGTTACTCTGAAACTGATTATTAGACTTCACCTTGGGCTTTCTTCCCGGCTTATTATGTTGTTGCTGATTCGGAAGAACACTCGGGATGATAGGAGTAGGAGGCAAAACTGATTCAGCTGTAGAGATAGGTTGTGGGACAGGAACTGAGGATACGGTTCTCACGTTAGAACTCCTAGGTGCAGCTAGACTCGTCTCAAGGTTCACGGGATTATGCTCGGAGGTACTGCGATCATTAAGGACAATATTAGCATCTTCAACAACCAACTCTATTTCTCCAGTAAACGGGTTTACACTAGCTGGTTCAGTAGAAGCATACTCCTGGTGAACAGCTTCCTGCTGGGCGGTACACTGATCTTTCGCAGTTTCTGTGGTTTCTGGCACAGCTACAACAGAATTATATTTCTTGGCATGACACCTATCATCTAAATGCCCAAACAAACAACAAGTCGTACATGTCCATGGCAACCATTCATACCACACACGTTGATGATATAGACGTCTCATCGGGCCTCGTAGGGTAAGCTTCTCTCGTAACGTATCTTGCGGTGTTACTTGTACAAGAATCCTGGCCATGTCCAGATTGGTAGAGGATGTAGCAGCCTCATCACGCAAGATCGGTTCTCCAATCATACTAGTCATGACGTTGATCATGTGTTTTGTTTGAAATAGATGATACTGATTTTGTAATTGGACCCATGCCGGCACCGAATCTAGACTCGCCCATGTCATGGTAGTATCGACATCCCACGCCTTAAGAGCAATAGGGTAGGATCCTTTGAAGAACCATGGACCCAAGGCCAAGATCTCATCTCATTCTAATTCAGAATTAAACTTGAACGACCAAATGCCATTTTTCCGCACCTTAATTTCCGGTGAATGATTCCAGTTAACTTTAATGAACGCCGCCATCTCAGATACCGAGGCCGCAATTCCCATGATTCCCCCAAACAGGAATGTCTTGCATTCCTGTACTTTGATAGCAACCTCAGCCCAATCGAAATCATAGCAATCTGCATTAGGTAGAAGAAGTTTTCCAATCCGGGAATACTTGGAATCTGGAGGCTACCGATGGACATTCATGAGGGCAGTTTTTAAGGATACCGGAGCCTTTGCTCCCTGACTTTCCGTAGGACTCTTATCTTGTCCCACTGGAGGGGGTGTTACCGACTGATTAGGGTTTGTAGATTGCACAAGGGCGGCGGCAGAAGGGTTTAATGGGGTGGCGACAGTAGGGTTTGTAGTAAGGTTAGGCGGAGACTTGCCTCCTACAGAATTGGCGGAGGGATCTGTGCCATTGCTTACTTCAATATGCTCGGACAAACCAGGAGAGAACGATGGTGACAAACCGGTGGGCAGGGTCACGTCCCTCTGTGCACTAGGCGGTGAATCCATGGTGGTAGCCGGCGGCAGCACCTTAGGGTTCAGAGAGAGCGGAAATTCCCTTGGTCATTCAACATGGCTCTTGGTGTCCTTGTTTCTTGTGTGTAGGTGCTTCGATTTTGCTATGTCCTCTCTGGGTAAGAAGACAGCGAAAACACATGCTTCTTCCTCTAGGGCGCGCCTTCTTTCTCCTCGGTTTTGGTATGAATCTCCCGACTTCATGGGTATTCGCTTCCATTCTACTAATAACATAGCTCGATTTGAGGTTATTAAGAAGCGAAGGTTGGTACCGACACGATATCTCGACTTTGAGCTCCTCGATTCGATGGGTATTCAGGTTGATATTGAATTGTTAGACGAGAATTTAGGGTGGACAAGTTCCATTCTTCTTCGAAATCCTACTTATATGAGTCTAACACTCGAGTTCCTAGTTACCCTTGATTTTGATCTCATGAGAGGTGCGGGAGCTAGCGACGAGATTTGCATATTCTGTCTTGGTAAAGTTGATAGGAGGCTCGACTTGGTGGACACCATTATGGTATTTGGACTTCCTACCAATGGGGGTGCTCAAAGAGAATCTCGCGTCGCCTTTTGCAAAGTCGGATAGTTTTGGAGAACCATTTGTTCTGGCGACTATGATGCTACAAGCATAACCAATTTGGCGATTCGAGTTTTCCTTCGCTTCATGGCTCACACCAAATTTGGGCGAACTGATGAGGGAGAGAATAATGCAACCAAGAGATAGGTGAAGGTCATTTGATCGGCCTTAAATTCCCATAAAGTCAACTATGTTGGCTTCACGATGGGACACTTGAGTTCGGTGTGCAACAAGGATAAGAGGACCATTTCTGTAGGTGGATTGGTGACTGTAATGGATAAAAAAATTCATGTACACTTGGCCGGGCATTCTGATATTGTTGAATCTCTCCCTCTTTTCTATGACTTTCTCCATAACATGCGGTTACTTTACTGGTACCACAACACTTTGTATTGGGGAAGGTAAGCATTTTTCTGTTTGCCTTGCATGTAGGTTGTGTAGTTAGTTGCATTTCTGTTTGTTTCTTTTTCTTTTCGTTTTAGTTTTTGTTTGGATTTTTGTGTGTCGGTTATCCTATTCTCCTGATTGGTCCTTTGTGGGTTCTTACAATGATGCATGTAATGTTAGTCTCTTTAATATGCTTTAGGTGTTAATATTGCAATTGCGTTATGAGGATGATATAATTGATCAAGCTTTTGATATTGGCCTGAGCATTTGGACTCTGGTTAAGATGTGTTAGAACTGATACTCTAGATAAATTTTCCAGTGAGCTTGTTGGCCTCTCTTGGACTACAATTACATAAGTCCTCTCATATATAGTTTTCATGTGTGACATCTCTTTGCTTGTTTTCTCCAGAACTTGCTTCTATATCTCTTCGAGACTGCATTTAGGAATAACATGCATTACATTTGATTGAGACATTGATTTTTTCACGAGCCCATACTGCCCTTGACCACCCTTATATTGATTCTCTCCTCTTGTAGCCCTTTGAGCCTTAAATCCTTTTCTTTGATAGCTCCAGAAACATAATCCGATCTTATATTTGTATCCTACCTATCCTGTGGATATGGGACAAGATTGGGTGAGGGGAGTAAATGATGGGTGTTCTATGATATTTGAATGTAAAGTATTTTATCATGTCGTTCATATATATTTTTCTTCCTTCTTCAAAAAAAAAAATTTTATAAGAAAGAAGAAAATGTATAAAAAAAGGAAAAGAAAAGAAGTGAAAAAGAAGAAAAGAAGCAACTAAAGACAACATGGTAATACTTGGGTTGGGTTGTGATTCTTGATTTTATTATAATATCTATTATGTTTGTGTTAGTATTTGTGAAGTTCATATTCCCTAGATTTAGCACCACATGGTAAAAATTTATCCTTGCCATCAATGTACCTTAGCCCCCATTACAACCATATTATATGTCTAATGATTATTTTTTTCATCGTACCTAGAAGTGGAGATCTAGATTTGATTGCAAGCTTACGGAAGATTAACATTCAAATTAAAAAATGAATTTAGTGAAACACATGCCTAGACAGATGAGTGTGAGTGACTCTTTCTTTTATCCTGGTGAGATATAGAGTGGATGAACTGATATATTCTTGTCATTGATTGAGAATTATTATAGGAAGGAATTTGTCTTTTGTTTGGCCTTTCATTATTGCCGTTCATATGTCACTTGTATAGAGACAACTTTTGTATATTCTACGGATTCATTGTCATGTGCTTGCTTGGGAAAAACAAGGTTCAAGCTTGGGGGATTTTGATAGCATGCATTTAGACTAGTTTAGGTCATGTTTATTTCGTCTAAATAGAATCGTTTTGCTTCTTACTTCTCTTGTTTTTTTTTATTTTCAAATATTTTGCAAAGTCGGAGTCTACTCTTGTGTTTGATTATTTCGGGTGTTTTGGAGGTGGTTTGTTTGGAGATCACGAGAAATCATATGATGGTGTTTTAGTGGAAGGATTGGAGATACATTGTTAAGGTTAGGACTTAACTCAGAAGGTGTGAAGGAAGGACATGAATGAGCATGGACGAGTTACAGCTAAAACGGATGGAAGCAGAAGGAAACTCGGCCTGCAACTCGGCCGAGTCGGGCTTCTGTTCTCCTCAATTTACTGAGTGGATTTTCAAATTCTTGTAATTTAGTGAGTTATTTTTGAAACCCAAGGGTTCTTTTGGGGGGTACACTTTAGAGAGCAAAAACCTAGTTTTTTTTTGGAGATCACATAGGAGATTTGTTGGAGATTGGAAGACTAAAATTTGATTGAAGCAAGTATTCTCTCTTCTCTTAATCCATTTGAATGATTTCTCTGGTTCTTATGAATTTCTTTGTTAATTCTCCAAGCATTCTAGGCTAAACCTCTCATATCTAGAATTGGGCGATCCCGACAATGAATTGCTAGATTTTCATATTGTGTTTGTTTTTTTATAGCATGGATTCTTGTTTAATACGGTTCTAGGACTCTTATTGATGTGGGATTATCTCCCACAAGCTCGGACCTAGAGGATTCAACCAACAACACACTAAGAACAAGTGTTCTAAGTGTTGTTCAAACTTGAAAGCAAGCAAGAACAAGAAGACAGAAAGAATTTTGAAGTAAGAAATGGATATGTTCTTGAAGAGAACTTCTATATCTAGGTAAGGCACCTTTGACTTCACCTCAACACAATACAAGAAGAGAAAGATCTAAGAAAGATATAACTTAACACAACATGGAGATATACTACCTTGAGCACCAAGAGTTTCCCATTCAATAAGCTTACACAATCAATTATATAAACAAGATGAAATAGTCAAGGTAAGAAGTTTGGTATCTCTGCTCAAACTAACAAATGTTGCCCTTGAGAAACTAGGAGGAGTTTTACTCTCTACACATCAATTCAATCAAAGGCCCTTTGTGAAGGTTAACTTTAGGCTTTATACCTAGGTTGAACCCGGTCTTTTGACACCTAAGAATAACTTAAATAAGGACCAAATTACCCTCAGATAAGTTCCACAAAATAGTTAGGGAAGAGGGTGAAAACGTTACACCTAGACAACTTAGTCGGTTAAGTGTCTAGTTGTGATAGTTTCACAAAAACACCAAATGAATCCATGTTGGAGTCATCCAATGGCTTGGCTGTCTTCATTGGATATGTTGGGAATGAGCACTTTTTCACATACCATAAGTGTAAAAGCAATGGGTTCCAAATCATGCCGTAAGTCTTGAGTCAAAGTTGCTTGTAGAATGAGGTCTTGGATCTTCTTTGACATAGCTCTTGTGATGGATCCTTGGGTAGTTGTCTTGAGCGATGCTCCTGCATTATTCCCTCCCTCTTGAGAGAGGCCTGACCCCAGGCCATCCCCTCCCATAATGGGCAGTGGCTCTTCTTGGCTAGCTTCCTCCCATGCTTCATCTTGTTGTTCTTCAAAGAAAGTGGGATCTCCTTTGTTGAAAGTTGGGTTCACTCCATACTCCTCAGGTAGGTCAATGACATAGGCATTGTCACCAACCACTCTTAACACCTTGAATGGTCCATCTCCTCTTGGAGAGAGCTTGGAAGTCCTTAGGTTTGGAAGTCTCTCCTTCCTTAGATGCACCCATGCTAGATCACCTTCTTTGAGCAACACCTTCCTTCTAAACTTGTTCTTTGTCCTTGCCATACTCTTTGCCAAACTTTCTAGCCTCTCTCTGGTCCTCTCATGGAGGTCTTTGATGAGCTTCACTTGGTTCTCTGCACTATAGTCACACTTCTCTTTGCAAGCCAAAGGAATAAGATCAAATGGGGTTAGGGGGTTAGTTCCATAAATGTGGAATGAAATGTGCCAAGAAATGAAATGTGCCATCTTACTAAACCTATCTACCACCGCAAATATGGAATCTCTACCCCTTCTAGTCCTTGGCAAACCAACTATAAAGTCCATACTAATGTCTAGCCATGGTGCACTTGGTATAGGCAATGGTGTGTACAAGCCTTGGGGTTTATGTTTGGATTTGGCCTTAAGGCACTCTATGCATCTATTAAGCATGTTTTCTATGTCTTTGAGAATATGAGGACAAAAGAAATGGGAACTCATAATGGATAGAGTCTTGTCTCTCCCAAAGTGCCCCATTAGTCCTCCCTTATGAGATTCCTCCACAAGAAGAAGCCTAAGAGAACACTTAGGTATACAAACTCTATCAACCTTAAACAAGAATCCATCAAACAAGTAATACTTGCCCAATTGACCCTTGTCAAGGAAATGAGCATAAATAGCTCCAAAATCAGAATCATGTCCATAAAGTTCCTTGATATAGGTGAAACCTAACACCTTGGAATCTAGGACATCTTGAATTGGTTTAGGTAGGGTGATTTGTGGGCTATCTGAAGTCATGTTGTGGCTCTTCACTAAGCTTATGAGTCTTGCATCCTTGGGCACAAAATCATCCTCCTTAACTTCTTTGAACACAAGCATGGAAAATTGTCCTTGTCACTTGGAAGCATACATAGCCAATGGCTTGTCTTTGGCCCCAGGATTCGCCTTCACCTTATCCTTCATTATCTTAGCTTCTACAGCTTCAACAATTTGATGAGGAGTCATAGGCTTCAATGTGGTTAGTTTTCCATTAAACATAAAAGTGTACTTGTTTGTGAACCCATCATGTGTGATCTTATTATCATATTGCCAAGGTCTACCTAGTAGTATATGACATGCTTGCATAGGTAAGATATCACATAGAATGGTGTCTACATAGTGTTCTATCTTAAGTGTGACTTTGCATTGCTTATGGACCTTAAGTTCTCCACAATCATTCATCCAATGCAACTTATAAGGTCTAGGGTGCAAGATTGAAGGTAGGCTAAGTTTGTCATATTCTAGATATTATATAATCTATCATGGAGTTGTTGGGGTGATCCTTAATTCTAGATATTTCTCTTTCATTAAACTTTCTCATATTTGCGTTCCTCATTTTTGTATTTTAATCATCAAAATTCCTTTTACGGCTTATCTTATCAGTTTAGTTGTAAAAGTTATAACTTTGTCCTCGTGGGAACGACACTTGAAAAGTTACAATCGATCGCATACGCTTGTGTGTAGGTTTTGTCCTATCTATAATGAACTTGTTTAACACAATCATGCAAACCATAACCTACCATTAAAAGTAAAAAAATCCTTGCATTGTAATGAAATAATATAACAATAGCTATTGTTACCAAAAATTCTTCACATGTAATATCAAAAATTGAACAACACGTGAAAATTAAAGTACAACTGAAGCCATTTGGCTCTAACCAAGTGACCTTAACTGCTTCACCCTCTTCCTTTTATCCCTCTCTTCTCTTTCACATCTTACTAGTAGAAGAAAAAATTCCGAGAGATATCTCCATCTACTTCATTTTCATCATGAAGTTCACATTTTCTATCTTCAATATCATTTCCATTATCTTATTCACCTCCACCCTGTTTCTAACAATCTACAACTTCTTCTTCACTACCACTTCCATTGCCACATACATTATCTTCTTAGTTTTTATTATCCTTTTCATCATCTACACCTTCATATTATATGTCTTCTTCATGCTCACTTTATAATACACAACTGCAATCAACATAAATAAGTGAACTAGTGAGTAAATTGTAAATTAACTATGTATTCATTGCCAATGTATGTGAACCTAATTAGTTTAATTGTGAACAAAACAATGTTAGTTATGAACATGAATCACTAAAATCAACTCAAACATCAACCTCGATAGTGAATTATAAATTACTGTCTACAAGATCACCACCATTACTAAACAACTTCCAAATTAATAATCAACTTTGTGTCACTATTTATGAATTTAATGAGTTTAAGTGTGAACGTAACAATGTTGAATGTGAGAATGTATCACTAGTAATGAACAATTTCCATTATATATGCACCTAATGAGTGTAATTGTGAACATTTGAATATTAATTATGAACATATACAAACATCAACTCAGATAATCAATTTCAGTTGTAAATCATGAAATACTATCCACCATATTACCAATATATTTTCAACCAATAAAAACATACAAAGCATGTAACATAGCTCAATGACATTCTTCAAATAAACCTACAACACACACTATCTTAAAGAAAAAAAGGCCATTCAGACCAACAAACATCTCTATATATGCGCTTAATGACTATAACTGTGAACAACAAAATATTAATTGGAAACATGTCTAAATATCAAATCAAAGCATCAATGTTAATTATAAATCATCAATTACTATCCACCATTTCAGTATCCCTAAGATATTTTCAACCACTAAAAACATACAAACATCTAAAAAATCTCAATGACATTCAAATAAACCTAAAATACACACTCGTCTATTCAAACCCTAAATTGGTAGAAATTTAATTATTCGACAGATTCATGAACCCTAATCTAGGAAACATGAAGAAGTTTCTGATTCACAGGTACTAATGGCCCACTCGACAACAAACATGAAAAGAAAATTGTGAGAATGCAAGACCTTATGTGTAGATACGCCAAGGATATAGACAACATGATATGCTGCAAGACAATTTCTTTAGGGATTTAGACACCCTCCTCCACAACCAACAATCTATCAGAGCATTTACTTAGCGCAATCTCCAAGGAGAGAGACTCCATGACCTCAATACAGCTACTACGAAGGTCTAGTTGTATGTAGTCAATGGTGGGAGAGCAAGCAGGCTAAGAGGATGAGAAAGCTTCCCTGGCGGCCCACACCATACAAGTCAAGAGAGTCATCACTGACTACAAACATGATTCTGGTGCTTCAGGAGCAAATCGCAAATATGACACAATTCTTCACGGGATACATCATTTACGGAGCCAAGCCATGATTAATAGACAAACACAAGCGGTTACTAAAGCCCTTAAGGAGGATAGATAAATCCTAAAGGATAATATCAACATTTACCACGTCGAAGCAAAAGCTGAAAAAGACAAATATGTTTCCGTTCCAGGAGAATTCTATGTTGCAACACATGATAGTACGGCCCACTAGGATTCTAATCTATGCATAATCAGGATGGAAAACAAGGCCTCGTCCCTTTCAAGTAAAGAGGTGCCCCACTCTAGTAAAGATGCGCCTTGCACCGTGTAATACGCGCCCCGTGACCAACATTCATAGAGATCCAGAGGAGGAGATGAAGTTCATGTACAGAGCCCATGCGAGAGGTTTAAATGAATGCCAAGGATGCGCCCTGAACCAATAAACCCGCGAACCGCGGCCATAAATGATGTGACCTGCGTCTATGCCTCATATAAGACTCAGAGTTGAAGCGATAACTTGTTCACTAATCCATATATTTCTGTCGAGGATGCGACGCATGCCAATTAAGACGTGTCCCGCATCGAGCCTGCCACGCTTTGCATCTTCTATCCATTTCATAGAACAATAGAGACACTTCTTCACAACATTAGGAGGGCGTAAATCTAGGACAAGAGTAGAGAAGAATTCAAGAGAAGCAAAACATTGACTGAGTGATCCCAGTAGGAGCTTCCATTCAAATACGGGGATCCAGGCAATTCTATATTCGTTGTACTACTGTGAGAAGCCTATGAATGTAATCATTTTAGATTTGGGTGCTTCAAATAATGTCATTCTTGTATTATTATATGACTCTATGGGTTTACCTCCTTTATTCTGTAGGAGCCTTTGAGTTCACCTAGCTGATGGAACTATGGTCCTTCTGTTAGGTAAGGTCAAAGACATACTGGTAAAGGTGAACAGACTCACTCTCCATGCTAACTTCTATGTCCTAGATAGTCATTGCGATCTAAGTTCTCGAATTATGTTAGGTAGACATTTTATGAGAACCATTAGTATGATTACAAATGTGAAAGAAAGGAAGAGTAACTTTATAGATTAACGGGGAGGTATGGATTTACGTTTGTGATCCGGTCCCTTTTGATCGTAGTTCCTTGTACGTGGTCAACTTCTTTTTTAGAGTACATCAGGAGGATGTATGTAGATACATGAAATGTTGCAATTATGAGTCAAGAAGATAAGCATGATCCTATATCTTAATATTATTATGAGTCGGATAAAACCAGCATGTGTCTGAGTGAAAAGCAAGCTGATATTATGACTGCTTATTTTCAAATTGCTAGGAATAGGCAATATGAGTTTAATGATGATTGTGAGCATGATGATATAGATTCTATAGATGAGTATTATTTGAAAGAGGATGAGAATGGAAAAATAGCCATCAAATGTCTTTCTCAATTTGTAATTTTATGTGTCCTTCTAGTGAGCTAGATAGAGTTTACAGTAGGAGTGAGGATGATAAGGATGATCATGATTGTACTTATTACCATCTCTCCCCAATTTACGAGGATGATTTAGAGAGCAATGATAGACATGACTATTATTGCTTTGAAGATGAATATGGATAATTAGCTAGTGAAAACATTCTAAATTTTTTTACTAATTATATTACATATAAAAAAATCGGTATGATTATTTAGAAATATAGTCATTGAAACGATAATGAGAAAGAACCAAGTGATGTTCATGAATCTAATAATAATTGGTTTTACAATGATGAATTGCTTGATGATGACATGGGTAGTAGCCCCAAACTACATAACAAAGATGACAAAGAGTCAGTTCTTGTTTCTGATGATGTGTAGGACAAAGGAAGAGACAGAGAGTCCCCGAAATCACCTAAGTATGGGGGCCGGAAATGAGAAGGAAGAGACGAAACCAGAGTGTCTAAGGCATGAGCCATTCCATTCTCGTTTCATGAAGAAAAAAAGAAAGAGTAAAGGTCTGAGGCGGCCGGACCACGTGGCTAATAGAGAGTGAAATCATGCGTCGACCCAACAACGATAACCAAGACGTTTTTACCTTGTTTGTTTTTATAAAGACTAACTTGCAAGTACAAAGAA
>NW_027367788.1:0-54967 GCF_046119375.1 Phyllobates terribilis
GGGGAATATCTTTGCATTTGAGCTGAACTTACTATCTAACAATTCTAAGTTCAATATTGTGACTAATCTCCCTTTCTGCAACTCTAACACACTCGCTCTATAGCTTGTTGTGTTTATTTGGAGATTAGACTAGCTTTCAAGTGTTTTCAAACTTCCGCATCTTAAAGCACTTAAGCTAGTTGGTCAACCTACTCTTTATAAGTGTTAGCTGAACCAAGCTACTCTATCCTATCCAGCAACGATTGACTCTTATATTTGTCTCACTCGATTCTATCCTTACACACTAGCTTTCTAGCTACTTGTGTATTGAATTCTACATAAGTGTGGAAAAGCCACACCCACCAATGAGCTAAATTCTTGTCATGTGTTTAAAGATGTAGGTAGTGATAAAATGCACATAGATTAAGATGATCCAGGAATCATACATCACTACCTACCCTTGCATGAGAAAAATGTGAAACAATATAGAGGATAATTGATGGTAATATTGAAATTCACAATACTAATAGAGTTTGGGAAAAACCTAATGAATAAATCAAATATCACAAAATTTATAGAATGAAAAGAGAAAGCTCAATTAAGAGAGAGCTAGAGGATAGCGATTTGGGTAGTGGTCCCATTTTATTTATTGAAGATGGTATTTGCTAGTTTGTAGTCATGATGATGTGCAGGTACAAGTCAAGAGAGAAAGAAAAACCCCGAATTTGAGCGAGTATGGGGGAGAAGGTGAGAGATATTTTAAGAGACCGATCATGATCCAAGATGGTCTAAGGTTCAAGCTTTTCCAGTGTTGGTTCATTCATGAGACGTATGAGTGTTCGGGACCATGGGAGCTTGACGAGTCCAGTTTGAAATGATCCATATCAAACGTCGAGCCAAAGACGCTAATAAGGTGCTTCTCGGGAGGCAGCTGAATATAGTTTAGATTAGGAATCGTTTATGAGTAGATTAAGAAAAAGTTTTGCTCACATTTACCTAGATTGTCTTTGGTTTACATACTAACTTGCAGGTACAAAGAAGGCGTTCAAGTTCTTTCAAGGTCAACCCATTGTCTTACAGTGGGAGGTATGTATCCTAAACTCCATGAGGGAGCAATAAAAAACTAAAAAATAGGAAGAAAAAAAAACAATAAAAAATATTTTAAAAGTGAATAAAAGGCTATGAAATACGAAGAGCCATAAAACATGCATGGAGTACAAAAACGTTTCACCTTTTTGTTTCACTATCATTTCCACCATCTTTCCACTGATTTCCATACCTAAAGTTGTCGCCTTCACCGGTTCACGCCATCTCTAGCGCCAATAACGTTTCTATCACTTTCTTCCATGTCGTCGTATTTTAGCTTGTATTACCTTGATCTTGGTGTCACACTATCATCCACCATCACTTCACAATTTTATGAAGTGTAGAATTTTGTACTAAGCATGTCACCGACGTAGAGTTTTCCACCAGAAGCCTCGATGCGCCATGCATCTTTAACGTCATGCCCGTTCCATTTCTTGTTGTGTCCTGCGTTAGTGTCCCGGTGTTCAGCTGAGTCTGGTTTGGTAAAGCTTTGATAAATTCTATCACTTATGTCTGATTTTCGCTTCTACACCCCGTTCTCTAGAGGTTTCTATGTTTTTATATCTTTTCTTTTGAGTCCAAGATCTACTTTGAGGACAATGCAAAAGTTAAGTGGGGGGGGGGGGGGGGAGATAGTTTATATTGTATATAATTCACTTGTTTTTAGTAGTTTTGTTGAGTCAGCATTTGAATTCATATATTAGTTTACTTTTGTTTCAGTTTTGTTGATTGAGTATGTAAAATTGCATTATTTAAAAAAACACCAAATAATTTAAAAAATAAAAAAGGCACAAAAAGAAAAGGGCGATCAAAATCCTGGGATGATAATTGATGCAATAAGCAGGTAACCTGGACCGGTATAGACTGGTGAAATATGAGGTTATGAGAGACGGGAGATTGTGTGATATCATTATAAAAGAAGAAGAGTGGATAGGTAAATCCTGAAAAGACGCCTAGGCAAGATGATAGAAAGAAAAAAGAGTGATCTATAGGTTTCCTCATTTTGGTGAAGGTGGCATAAGAATAGGAGTTATAAGGAGTTCGGTATTAGCTACTCATGAGCTTACAGTTGATGTATGGGTTAGTTTTCACATTTTATTCACATCTATATCAATTTTGATTTTGCCTGAAGGATGAGAATGACTAGTTATGAGTGTTGTGAAGTCATATTTTCTTGTATTTCTTAAGACCTTTTGTGATGCATAGTTAAGAGTTAGTTTTTCCTTACTCGAGATGAGTAACGGTCTAAGTATGTGAAATTTGATGTGAGTCTATCATGATGGTTTAGTTCACAAGATTTAGCAGACATTTATGTTAGTTTTGTGCCATATTGTTGAGTTATAATTGCCCAAGCCATAAGAGATATTATCAAGTATTCAATGGTTTTTACACATATTTGAGAGGATTAGAAGAGTGTATGTCGAAGGAGATACATAATGGAGGAGTGTACATTAATAGAAAGTCAAAGTTGTGGCTGCAAGAAGATGAAAGTCGACAATGCATAGGTCGCGCCCCGCGCCTATTATCATCTTGTCCCACACCCAGGAGCCAGTAAATGATTCTCTTATTTTTTGCAAGTGGTTATTCAGTTATAGAATATGGGAATATATCACCTCCTCTCTAACCGCCATGATCCATGCCTTATGCATTGTGCCCCGCGTCCACCAGAAGATTGAATATTCTACATTTGTCTCTTGTTTCACCGGTAAGGATAAACTTCTATGCTATTATCTTATAATTAGTTAGTTAGATTATATTTCATAGGTTAATATTTTATTAGTTTATTACCGAGTAGAATTAGGCAAAGTTAATCTTCTATATAAGGAGCCTTTCTCCCTACAAATCAGAGGTTAGACAGTTTCAACTCACAATTCACAGTTAGTTTATTTTTGTTCAGTAGGATGCGGAACTAAGTCCTCGTACATTTTCCTCCTGATTAATGAATTTTATACAGAGTTTTGGTTTTTGTAAGTGCTTCTCTATCTCTATTGATTCCAATGTGCGGATCGTGTCTTTCCTTGGTTATAAAAGATTATTGCTTTGTGCACTTTAGTTAGATTGAGAACGGAGTTCTTCCTTGCATACTATTATCAAGAATACAACTTTAATATGTTTAGATTAGTTTGCGGCCATGTTAAAGTAGGAACCACAAACACAACTGAGGTTGTTAGACTGGTCTGCATCTTATCTCAATTATGCCTTTTCTATCGGTTACAAACTGGTTTACAAGGTTCTGGTTGTGAACGTATATTGTGGTTGTGTATCAGATTAGGACAATACAAGAATTAATATTGATAGGTGGGAAGGAACGCAATGATATAAACCTTAAAAGTGTATAAATGAACTAGTTGATGTGGAACAATACTCTCTAATAATAAAAATAAACAAATCACTACGTTCGATTAATCATACAAAAATGTTGTCGTGTTTCTTTACCAAACTGGCACCTTTTTCCTGTTATTACACTTCTTTGTGAAATCGACCATGTGCTTACCAGATAGTTCTGTATTGAGTATTTATCAGGAATATATTTGAAAGTGAATAACGACTTCGACTCCAGTCACGAACCCAGAAAAGTTTCAGTCAAGTCAAAGCTTAAAATCTGGGAAGCACGGACACGTCTAGGAGAGAGCCGTGTCCATGTCCGACACATGTAGGACACATGGACACACTTGGACACGTCTGGACACGATTGGACACATCTCAGACACGGTCAAGACACGGTCAAAAAAACCGAACACACCTCGGACACACCTTGGACACACCCGGACACATCTTGTAACAATTTACCTTGATCTTTCTTATATTATTTTCCACTTTTTGCTCCCTATATCATCGATGTCTAGCCTCATAATACCCTCAATTTACTAAAAACCATCCAACCTCTTTATTCGACTTGATTTACCTAATTTTGGTTATATATATTATGTGAGTACTATAAAAACCAACATAACGACATGATTTAATGTTATAATCATTCTCCGTGCAATTATTAAATTCATTAATAATTAGTTTTTCTAGTAATCATTTTTATACAATTAAATATCATATTTTTAATAATGTATTTATAAAAAAATATAATTTTTTTATGGCGTGTCCTATTTTTCTATATTTTGGATTTGTCGTGTCCCCATGTCCTGCCGTGTCCGTATCCCTGTATCCGTGTCCGTGTCCGTGCAAGATAGCTTGAAATTGTTCGAGGAGAGAGGGAGGAGATCAAGAACGATGTTTAGAAGAAGATTTGGATAGTGGAAGTGCTAGAGAGCGTAAAGACATTCCTATGGCTAGTGGCTATTAACTTTATCCTCTATAATGAAAACGTATCATGGACATCTTGGTGGTAATGGATGTGAAAAGTACTCTCCATATAATGTGGGATTATAGAAAGGCTAAAAGGGTAAATCGGACTTGATCCAGAGTACTAGCTAGACCACCAATCCGGGTGCGGCGGTGACTGGCCAACGATGTTTTCCATGATCATATGGTGGCTATGGTACTGGAGGAATGTAGAATATTCGGGAAAGAAGAAGATGGTTCAATTGCAAAAACTAAGTTTATTGTATAAAGGAATGACGAATTTCACAAGGCACATAGCTCGGTGGTGAGTTGGACTATCAAATATGAGGTAGTAGCGAGCGTATGGGCCAAAAAGAGAAGTGGGAGAAGCTAACCTGAATACAAACAGGTCATATCGTCTAGGGTCGGAGGCCGTGGATGTAGGTGGACCCCTATGAAATCATCTGAGCGAGTTCCTACATTTTTTTTGAATATAAGAAAGAATTAGGAAGCCTAAACAACCGGCTATCCTAGAGCATCCTCATTGATGAGAGCCTTGAGCTCTAAATCGTCCTTCCACCCTTGTCGCCCTCCCGAAAGTCCCATCTTGTCCACACGATCAGCCACCCGATTAACTTCCCTGAAAACATGAGAAAACCTAAAGGCAGGACAAGACATCAAATTCAGACAGATGTCATTGACAATTTGGTTAATTTCCCAAGGACACTGCCAAATGTCATTCAACACATTAATCAGGCATAAGTTGTCTCCTTCAATCTCAACGATCTACAAGTTAAGTTCCTTAATTTGCTTTGAAGCCAACTGAAGCGCCAAAGCCTTCGTTTGTAACACCGAAAGATTAGTCCCCGAGTCCTTCTCCATTTCAATAACAAACCCATTGCTGTCTCTAATGACATACCCCCACCCTGCCTTACCAAACTGATCAACAGCTCCATCAAAATTTATCTTCACTATATCTTTCTTTGGTTTGCTCCATTTTGCCTTTTTGCTTCTTTTCCTCTCTTTTTTCCCATTATTGACAATCGAAGGCCCCCCATTCTCATATCCATCTTTGTTTATTAATTTAGTTTTTTTTCCAGTTTTGTCTAAGGTTTTGAACGAATTCCTTTAAGTCCTTGATTTTGGTTTCATCATTAGTGTGAAAGGAACCTGATTCCGAAACATCCAAATTGCCCACCACACTGTAGCCAGAGTGACCCCTTGTTCCGCAGAAAGTTTCCAAAAATTGTGACCAGAATTTCTTTCATGGACAAATTTCCAACTTGAATGTTCTAATCTCACGCAATATCGACTGTTTTTTGTTGTAAATATGCAGTTTAGTGAATGGGCAATCGAGAAATAAATGAACCGCATCTTCCAGAGTGTGTTGGCAATTTTCGCAATTAAGTGGAACATTTATGTTTTTATTGATTAAATTCCTTTTCGTCGAAAGACCATCATGGGCAAGCTTCCACAAAAAATTCTTCACTTTTGGATACGAATCGATTTTCAAAATCCATGAAAAATAATCCTGTTGTGACCGACTTCGCTTGGTCATTAGATCATAAGCTGATTTAATGATAAACATCCCATTTTTATTTGGGGCCCACATTAATTTGTCCGGGAAATTATTAATTGGGATTGGAATTGATGAAATAAGAGAAACACCTTCCAGATTAAAATTTTTATTAAGTTTAATAATATCCCATTTCTGATTTCTAATAAGAGAACTGACTTTCATATTGTTATTTCGCTCAACATTGTTACGTCTTAACTCTTCAATACATCTACCATAAATCCATTGGTCTTTCCAGATCCTGATATCTTCACCATTTCCAAGACACCAAACAAGTCCTTTGAAAAAATCATTTCTAAGTTTAATAAGTTGCGACCATTGGCAAGATTTATTTTTCCCTTCTCCTGAATAATCCTGAAGGCTAAATTCTCTAAGATACTTTTCCTTAATTATGTTCACCCAGATATTTGATGGTTCCGCCAAGATTTTCCATAGAAGTTTCATTTGCAGAGCTTTATTCATATATTCAGCTTTTCTAATGCCCAAACCACCATTTTCTTTTGGCTTACAGATTTTTTCCCATCCTATAAAAGGGGAATGTTTCTCTCCCTTATTCCAAAAGAACTTCCTATTAGTTCTATCAAGTTCCTCATGAGTTGATGATAGGAGCATAAAACTTTGCATAATGAAATTTGGCTTAGCCGATAGATTAGCCCTGATAAGCGTAGCTCTACCTTCTTGAGAAAGAGATGAGGCTTTCCATTTTGTAAGCTGATTTTTAGAGGATAAAATAATCTCATTGAAAGTCTCCTTGTTAACTCTCCCATTAATAATCGGACATCCTAGATATTTCTCAAGAGATACGGTAATAGGAATATTGAGAATGGATTGAATGGCTGTTTTATTTTGGTTACTTGTTTTAGTCGTAGTTTGAAGAGCTGATTTATGATAATTGACACATTGACCCAAAATCTCACAGTAGTCTTTAATAATAATCTTAATAGCCAGACTCGCTGCTTGCTTAGATTTTGCAAAAATAATAATATCGTCCGCAAAGGAAAGAAAAGGAATGGTAATTTTGTTTTTCACAATAGGGAAGCCAATATTCTTGTTTTCATTACTTTAAAATTGAAGTTTCCTTGCTAGAACCTCAGCACATAAAATAAAAAGGAACGGGGACAACGGATCACCCTGTCTAAGTCCCCTTCCCGGGAGAAACAGTTCTGTTGGTCCATTATTAACCAAGACCGAGAAGGAAACCGTGGAGACAGATTCTCTAATCCAGTTAATCACCTTCTCATGAAATCCAAATTTGGTGAGGACTGCAAACATAAACTCCCACTCAATTTTATCATAAGCTTTTTCCATATCTAATTTCAGCGCCATCCATCCTTCCTTCCCTTTCCTAGATCTAAATGAGTGAAAAATATCATGTGCAATTAGGATATTATCTTGGATTGCTCTGTCGGCCACAAAGGCTCCTTGTAAAGGGTGAATTAGTTTCTGAATAATTGGTTTTAGTCTGTTCGTAAGAATTTTAGATATCGATTTATAAACTGTCGAACATAAGCTTATCGGTCGATAATGATTTGTACTGACTAGATTATCGCATTTGGGGATTAAAGTGATAAACGTATGATTCACTTGTCTAAGCATTTTACCCGAGTTAAAAAAAACTTTTAATAGCCTTCGTGAACCAGAGGTCCAACAATATGCCAATACTTTTGGTAGAAAAAAGCTGACATCCCGTCAGGCTTGGTGATTTTCCTTGTCCTATACTAAAGACTGCTTGTTTAATTTTTGAATTGGTTATGTCTTTCATAATATTCCAATCATCATCTTCATTAACCTCACAATTAATATTTTTAAGAAAGTTCTCTAATTTTGAGTGGTTTATATTTCTTCTTTTAAATCTATTCTAGAAATCTTTTTTAGTTTCATTTCTAATATTTTCAATCCCAATGATTACCGTTCCTTCAAGGGTTCTAATTTCTCGAATAATTTTCCTATTTCTTCTACCTGACGCAATTTTATGGAAATATCCCGAATTCGTGTCAATGAGTTTAATATGCTTCACTTTCGCTCGCTGATTCCAGTATTTCTTATGGAAAACCAACAAACAATCCCTTTTTTGATAAGTTTTTCCTGCAACGTTAAAAGATCCTTACTAGGGTTAGAAAGGATTCCTGATTGAAGGTCAACTAACTTCCCTTCAGTCTCCTCCAATTGTCTAAATATATTACCAAAGGTTGTTCTATTTCATTTCTTCGCTGCCACTTTAACTTGATTTGTTCTTTCACAAGATTAAACATGAGAGAACCTTGTGAAGAACTACGCCACGCCTGTTTAACCACATTTTCAAAATCCTTCCTCTGCGTCCAAATATTTTCAAATTTAAAAGGTTAGGCTTTGGAAATAGTATTGATAGTAATATTAGCCGAGATAAGATAGTGGTCAGAGGATGAAAATGCCGAATTATTTGTGATAATATCCGGAAACCATTGAAGAATTTGTGGCTGAACAAGTATCCTGTCTAGTTTCTCATATATATTAGCCACTTCAGTCCTATTTTTCCTCCATGTAAAATAATTTCCCGAAAACGGGATTTCCGACAGATTGCACCTATCCCTAAAATTGATAAGCCTTTCAAATCTAGAATTTATTGGTGGAGGACCCCCCATTTTTTCTTCTGGCGACGCAATTTCATTGAGATCCCCCAACACGATGCATGGGACGTGAGAATCGTTGATGAAGCTAGATATCTCCTCCCAGAAAGCCTCCTGTCCGAGGCCCCGAGTGGGGCATAAGCAAAAATAATCAGAAAACAAATGTTTTGGCTTAGAATTTTGACTTTAACTGCTTAAATCTGGTTGATGAGAAAGCAATTTCACAGATCTCGTCTATCATTTGGTATCCTTTCCATAAAAGACAAATCCCTCCTGCAAAACCAATAGAGGGGACCACAAAGCAATTATCAAAACCCGCTTTCCTCTAGACATTCTTGGTAGGACCCGTAGTAGATTTAGTTTCAATTAGCGCTATCATGTTTATTCTATTTATCTTACAAGTTGTTTCAACTTCAATCCACGAATTTTTCCTGCCTATACTGCGACAATTACAAAGGCTTATCTCCATTTAATCATTCTTCCGAGGGGATCTTTTCCAGTTTTTAAATTGATTTTGTTGGATTGTTTATTAAGCTTGAAACTTAAATAATTCAACAGAAGCATGTGAGAGATCACATAACTCCCATTCTCCCTAATCCATTTCCTCCTAATTTTATTCTTTGTTCCCTTCTCCTCTTGTTTAACCCTTTCAACAAAGGCGAACCCTTCGAAGACCAAAACCCAGACAACAGTCCGTGAGCTGGCAACCAAACAATTACACCAACATAGGAAATGCCCACACAATGAAACCAAAACAAGTAATTAAACCACCGACTAACAATCCAACTCCATAGACTCCAAAAGGTTCCATCAATATTAACCAAATTATAACAGCTACACATCTGATTAGTACAGGAATTCAAAATACGGTGATAGATACTCCGAGCTATACAAAGACAACATAAGGTGGAAAAGTGGGGGCTTGCTAGTTTCGGAAACAAACAAAAGAGTCCCATAAGGCGGTCCGTCAAAACACGAATTCCTTGTCTAATCATGATTACCCTAACTGATTACTTCTTGTTCTTCTTCGACTCCACCACAACCGATGAGGCCGTATCCTCTATACCGTCCTTAAATTTCCGTTTGCTAGATGTTGACTTGTTTGATAATTCCTTGTTAACTTCGAGGTTCCCCATCTTAATCATAACCGAAGCCGACGAGTTAATGGAGTTCTCCGCAGAAATAATCATGTCAATCTCGCTTTTGGTCTTCAAGGTTCCACCAATTTGATCATTATTAATAAAGTCTTCGAGATCCTTTTCTGTGAACGGAGGGTCAAGGCCAATAAGGGCAGGTTCCTGATCCGCATCACATAACTGGTCCCCCGGGCAATTCTGTTGTTCCATGTCTAGAAATTCATCCATTAACATATCATCAAATTCTTCGTCCTCAAAATGAATGCCATAAATTTCCTCGAAGTACTCTGCTTCAGCTTGCATTTGAATAGCCTGAGTAGCCACCTCGTCTAGTGCAATATTCGTTGGTAATTTGCTATCTTCATAATTGCCCTTCACAGTAGCAGGAAAAGTCACCAAAACAGACCCAACTACCACAACAAAGGAACAAACTGAATAATTTCCATCATCCATATATTCGTACATTATTCCCCAAAGTTTCCAAAAACCTGAATTATACTTACTACCTTCTTTGTTGTTGAAAGTTGCAATTTCTACCGGGTAAACACGGCCCCCAGAAGAACCTTCCAACTCAGAAACTGTAATAATGTATATGGTCAGATTTTTAACAGGTCCTATATTCCTATTTTTACCAAAGGAGAAACACATTAGAGGAGATCCACAGAAAAAGCCTCTAAAACAATAGTTAAATGAGTACATAGTTCTACTGATTTTCTTCTTAACATAAATTTCTTTCTTGGGATAAACCTCGTTCCAAAAGAGGAAGAAGTCGTATAGATTTTAAGAATTAGCCACCAAACAGCAGAATACCAATTTGGTACAGCAAATTTAGGAATCTCAGCATACCTTTTTTCTTGCCTTTTTCCTTGTTGATGTTCTCCACGTTCTCCTTTTGGATATTGATTCCATCTACATAAACCACTCCAACAACATGTTTAAAGCAAAGAAAAGACCAATGCTTGTTCAGTTTAATCAATTTAAAACAATCCAGTTTAAATACATATCTACACCCACCCGAAGCAGGAATAAGGGACGGGGCCTCCTCAAACATTTCTTCATTTTGTATGTAATTGTTGATTTCATCTGAATCTTCCGATTCATACGTGATCTTGACTCCTCCCTTGCCCGAGAGATAAGCATTACCACTAGGGAAGGGATATTTGCTCTTACTTCCATCAATTCTATTATTTTTACCAACAGTATACCAATCACCTGCCCCATATGACTCATTGTTTCCATCCAAGTTTTCTGTCGATGGTTTTTTAAAGGTGAGATTTAGAGTGGGAATAGCCGCATTTTTGTTAGGACACTCTTTGATGACATGCGAGAGTTTCCCACAGGCTCCACAACCCGCAGAAAAGTCATTGAACCAAAGAGTGAATCTGATTTGATTAAAATGTTCATCTGGAACGATGATGCTTTTCCCGAAAGATTTTTCAATATCGGTATTGATACAAAACCTCGTGAACATGTTCTAGCACTCACTATTATGTGTCGGGTCCATCTTCAATAATTTACCAATGTGGTAGCCCTCAATAATAGTATCGAGAGCATCCACATTGGCAAACTCCTCTGGAAGGTAATAAAGACGAGCCCAAAGATCCAGCCTCGAAATTGATTCATTTGTTGGGTAAAAACCCGGGTACCACTGCTTGATCAATAGGAGTTGGCTAAAGAAATGGTAGGGTCTATTCTTCCAAACTAAATCAAAATCATCTTGGTTTGAGAAAGCGATCTCAAACCAACCTTTTTTCAAAATAGAGAAAATCATAGACCCTTTGATAGGTTTTCACTCAAGTCTCATCTTAGCAAACAACCTTGGGAATCCCTTGGGTTCCCCCACAAGGAACCCCACAAGAGTTAACATTTTCCTTTTCCTACCATTATCTCTTCTTGCAACCAATTTTTTAAACATCTCAGTGGGATCAAAAAAGGAAGAGGAGGACCCTCCCTTTCTAGACTTACCACTTTGGGAGTTTCCACTCAAGAGAGAGTTGGGATTTGTTACATTAGGAGATTTGGTTTTACTTTTCCTTTCCATTTTAGCTTTAGCAGCATTAAGATTCAAACTAGCATGTTCAGTTAAAACAGTACCTGAAGCTCTCCCAATCTGGTTTCCTTTCTCCATGACTTTCCACTCCAGAGTCCAAAACCAGACCTCGCACAACACCACCCACAAAGATCCAGTAGTATAAAAGACTTTGTTAGTAGAAGAGAAACTTGCTTGAGTTGTAAATATTGATATTCACAGAGATAGATACCACTATAGTTGATACAAGATAGAGATCAAATTTCATACCAGTATTTTATTGCTCCCATAGCTACAACCGAGTACCAATCCCCGGCTAGGCAACAGAAAGCTACCCACCAAAAGTACCCCGTCCCGTCAATCAATAGGCCAAGCGAGACACAACGAAGCTGAACCGCCCCATCCGCCGTCCAAGCCCCACTCCACTCCCCAAAATTTCGGCGAAAACACCCAGAAAATCCGAAGCCGATCCTTGTACTCTTCTCCCTCAGATTTGTTATGTAGTAGGTAAACTTGAGTACTCCCCTTACACCAGAGATCCAAGGAGGGAATAAACAGATTTGGTGAGATCCACCATAAATGAATCTCAGAGATCCCTTAACCAACCCCCATCCTGACAATCTCAGGCTAGGGTTCATTAGTAAATGTCGAAAACTCAAACAGTGGGGGAGTTAAAGGACACAATCGGCAACAGTAGGGGTCAATTTAGTGGTAGATTCACTCGAAATCCGAGTAGCAAGAGAGAAATTTCAAGATCTAGGTGATGAAGGAGAGATTGATCGTTGAGGGAGAGGGGAAGAGTACTTTTTAGGTTTTCCTTTGGGAGCGTTTTTTCTTCTTTTTGGGATTGAGCGAGTTCCTACATGAATTTGTTGTAAGAAATTTAATGATTTTGTTTAATGAAATCAACTCCAAACAGATATAGAATTGTTTAAATTCTATCATATATTTTTTCATAAAAATAGATAGGAAGAACTAATCTTGATCCATGCTTAACCCTTTGTTGTATCATTCTTTTAAAATGGATTTTCCTCCCTTAACCTTCTCTTTTAATTGTTCCTTGATGGAGAAGAACAAATGCTTAATTTTTATCTCTTGAATCCTTTCTCTCGGTTACTCTCTATTCTTTTCAAAAAAGTGGTTATTTATTCTTTTCTTAATGGATTGTAATTAAAATAATCAATTGTGAAATTAAGTAACCATCATTGACTGTACAACTTCCCACCATATTGTGGAATTAAGTAACCACCATTAACTGTACAACTTTCCACCACATTGTGGAATTAAGTAACCACCACTGATTGTACAACTTATAAATATATCTTTTATGAGAGAAAGTAATTATTATTATACAATAGAGGAGGGTTAACCATTATACACGAATTTTAATGTTGTTAACCGAAACCGATCCATCATGGTGTCAACTTTAATGTTAAAACACTATCTATAATATGAACTTAAGCTTTACGATTAAACCGGGAGACACATATGACACAAGATATGTTAATATTTAATAAATATTATAACATTCTCCCACTTGGTCTTAGTGTCGACTTGATGGTTTAATAACAAGTCTATATAAACTTATAACATTAATTGAATTAGAACTGATTCGATCATGGCAGTCACATATCATTGAGCGATATGATTCCTTCCATGTATCGCAAACCAATTCTAACTCAATGATATCTTTAAATTGAGAGGAAACTTTAATTCTCAAAATATTCACATGTCATCTAAGAAACATAAGTTTATACACAATCCATAATGATAACATGTCTAATAAACAGAAATATAACTATAAGTGAATTCAAAGTATCACACACCTAATGACCAAACCATAATCAACATAACAAGGCTTTATCTATGATACCAATACGCTCTTCATGGCTAATGAATGTCTTGGGTGGTAAATCCTTAGTCAATAAATCCGCTACCACCATATCAGTTCCGATATGCTCAAAGGACATTCTATTTTTTCGTACCTCTTCTCTGACCGACAAGTATTTCAACTCCATGTGTTTATCACCCTTAGACTACTTGTCGTTCTTCAAGAAGAATTAGGTTGCAGAATTATCACAATAAATTCTCAACGGCCTAGCAATACTAGCGACAATACCAAGGCCTGAGATAAAGTTCCGCAACCACAATGCATGAATAGTGGCCTCAAAGCATGCCAAAAATTTGGCCTTCCTGGTGGAAGTAGCAATGACATATAGCTTTCCTCCCGTCCATGATACTACTCCTTCGGCTAAGAGGAATAGATAGCCAAAAATGGACTTCTTGCTATCTACACATCCCATATAGTCTGAATCTGAATATCCAATGACTTCAAGGTCGTTGGATCTCTTATCTGTAAGCATGATCTCCTTTGGTGCCTTCTAAGTACCTGAGAACCTTCTTTGCAGCTTTCCAGTGGTCCATACCGGGATCACTTTGATATCGACCCATCGTACCAACTGAAAAGATGATATTTGGCCGAGTACATGTCTGAACATAGTTCAAACTCCCTACCACTAGAGCATATGTGATTCCATCCATTTCCTTATGTTCCAATTCATTTGATGTACATTGCATTTTACTAAACTTGTCCCCTTTCTGAATAGGAACTATTCATGCGGAGGATTTTTCCATTCTAAATCTCTCTAAGACCTGATTGATATAGCCTTTTTGAGACAAACTCAACCATCCTTGTGATCTATTTTAAAATATTTCTATTCCAATCACATAAGAGGCCTCACCCATATCCTTCATTTCAAAGTTCTTAGAGAGGTATTTCTTTACATCATGTAGCACACCCATGTCATTTGCAGCAATCAATATGTCATCAACATATAAGACTAACATAACAAATCTGCTCCCACTGATCTTCACATAAATGCACCGATCAACGGTGACCTCTACAAAGTCATATGACGTGATGATATCATTAAACTTTAAATACCATTGTCTAGAAGCTTGTTTTAGCCCATATACTGATTTCCTCAGCTTACATACCTTTTGCTCATTCCGTGTGGCCAAGAATCCTTCAGTTTGGTCCATAAATACTTCTTCCTCAAGCTCTCCATTCAAAAGGCGGTTTTCACATCCATTTGGTGAAGCTCGAGATCATAATGAGCCACCAAAGCCAAAAAATCCTTAAAGAATCCTTCTTTAATACTGGAGCGAAGGTTTCTTTATGGTCAATGCCATCTTTTTAGAAACAAGTCTAGCCTTATACCTTTCAATATTGCCATTTGAGTCCCGTTTAGTCTTGTAGAGCCATTTAGACCCAACGGTCTTCATTATTTTCAACAACTCTACTAAGTCCCAAACTTGGTTGTCACTCATGGATTTAATTTCTTCTTTCATGGCAATAAATCATTTTTCAGAGTTGTCACTTTCCATGGCTTTTTTGAATATGATCGGGTCATCATTAATGCTTAAGTCACATTCACTTTCAATAGTGTAAACCACATAATCATCTGGAATGACAGATCTTCTTTTCCTTACAGATCACCTTAATGGTTCTTGTGTAAACTAATCTCTTCTTGAATTCTGACCGGTTCATCAACTATAATGTCACCTAGTGGGGTTGGCATATCTTCATGTTGTTCTATTGTGTAATTTCACTATGATACAACAACAGGAACAACATGTGAAGGAACTTCAACTTGAATTTCATGTATGTCCACTTTTCGTGGTACACTACTCCCACTAGTTTGACCATTTCCAATCAATCAAGCGTTTCCCATCTCAACTATTCTTGTACTATGGTTAGGACATTAATATGTATAGCCCTTTGACATTTCAAGATAACCAATGAATGATCCATTGACAGTCCTAGAATCAAGTTTCTTTTCATGTGGGTTAAACAACCCTACTTCTGTTGGGCATCCACAAACATGAAGGTGTCTTAAACTAGGTATCCATCTCGTCCGTAGTTTATAAGGAGTCTTAGGAACTGATTTAATAGGAACAGTGTTAAGCACATACATTGCAGTCTTTAATGCATAAATCAAAAAATGAAAGAGGTAAAGTATAATTTCTTAACATGCTCCTAAGCATACCCGTTAATGTACGATTCCGCCTCTCAACTACACCATTCTGCTGAGGTGTACCAAACATTGTATATTGTGCATAAATGCCTCTACTTTCAAGTAACTTTGCAAATGGACCTGGAAATTGTCCACTCTCATTGAACTTTCCATGAACTCTCCACCTCTATTAGATCTCACTATTTTACTTTTCTATCTAATTGTTTTCCCACATCATTAATGAACACCTCAAGGACATTCACTGATTGAGATTTTTCATGCAACCGATATGTATATCCATAACGTGAGAAATCATCTATAAAGGTGATGAAGTACTTCTCACCGCTCCAAGAAGGAGTGTCAAAAGGACCACAAATATCAGTATGTATTAACTCAAGAAGTTGAGTGCTCCTCGTGGATGGTTTCTTTGTAGTATTTTATAGTCTTCTTTCCTTTAATGCATTATATACACACATCTAAGTCACTAAAATCCAATTGAGAAAAAACTTCATTCTTTACCAAACTCATTATTATTTTCTTGGAAATATGACCTAATCTTTGATGCCACAAGAGAGCAAAACTTTCATTAGTTACACTATGTTTAATGTCACTACTTCCTATATGAAACAAAGATTCAGAAAACTTAACATCAAGATTAAACTTGTAAAGTGAATCAAACAAAGTAATAGTACCATAAAAGTAATCATTTCGGTACAATAAATAACGACCACGTCCAAACATAATCTCAAAAACTGAAATTGTACAATCTACTTATGGAAATAAGATTTCTAGAATACTTAGGTACATAGAGACACCCTTCAAGATCTACATGACAACATGTGTCGAAGATCAATCTATAAGCCCCAAGGCCCTCAATTTGTGCCTTCATCCTGTTTTCCATGAACAAGTACTGCTCAACTCCTCTTATGGGTTGGATCAAACTGAACCCTTGCTTAATATGAGACACATGAGTAGTAGCACTAGAATATATCCACCAAGTATTATTAGGCACTTCTATAAGGTTCGACTTCTATAAGGTTCGCACTTCAGAGTAAAAAAAAGTTGTCCGAGATATATTCATTGTATATACCTCGGATATATAACTAAACCGGTGTATTTTCTCTCACTTATCCGGGATATCTGGTTCAAATATACACTAGTGAATTGAATATCCGGGGCATATTTCCTAAAGCTAAATACACCTTTGCCATATAATCCGAGGTATATGGAATATACACCGTAGTTGCAAATCTGTATTAACTACTGTATACACCGCAACAATTTGGTTTAGTCCGGGGTATATTCTTTATACCCCATGAGTTTTGTTTTGTGGGAATGATATACACCATAGTTGCAAATCTGTTACAGCTTTTGCTTGATAATGTGTTTTCTTTTTGTGGTCGCAGAATATACATCACAATGACGTACTTAAGTCAAACAATCAAAACATAATATTTAGTTTTCATAAGACCATAACACTTGTTTGAAACAAAAAATGAGTACAATCCATGATTAAAGAAAAAGAAAACTAAATAGTATTGGTCACTACTTAACTAAACAACCAATTTTAATAAGCAAAAACATGCATGCTAATAGTCTTAGAATTTGTAGAAGAAGAAAAAAACTAGTCCATGTGATCGATTGCTTTTGTTCTTGTCGTTTTTCCAAGATGCATATCAAAACTAGTCCATGTATCGCTTCTTCCCACTACGAAACGGCTTGAGGTTGGCATAACTCTGTCTTTGGAACTGAAATATGAAACAAGATTATTTTGATGCTCCGTGTCTAGAAAAAATTTCCAGGACATTAAAAAATAGAAATAGCAAAAAGAACAGACTGCAGGAAGTATATATCACCTGTTGATTTGCATTCAATGTTGAGCATCCGGTTCAAGCACTCGTCACCACAACCCAGTTTCCCATCCCGTGTAGACTTGCAAAGGCAAACCCCGTTACCTAAGACCAAATAAAAGAAGTATGGACAAAAAAAGAATATTTGAACTTTGTAATTGAAGTAAAATTATAGACATTATAACCTTAAGCATAGATAAGAAGTATGGACAAAAAAAGTTAGTTGTGTAATTCCTAGAACACTCATCAGTTTGTCGTCCAATACTAAAATTACAGGAAGAATTATACCAACACTACCACACATAGTATTAACACCCAGTTTTAAAACTCAACTTAGTAACTTACCCTGACTTGCTTAAGGGTTTTTAGCTCCTCAACCCCATGCTTTTGACCCTCAACCTGTAGATAAGAAATATTTCAAACCCATTGTACTTACAGCAAACAATCAGTTGCAAATTTACTTATGTACACCAATGCACCTTTACACGCTGTTCAATACTGTGCTTATCACAGTAAGCTCTGCACTTTTGCTTCCCTCCAACACTACGAACGCTCGTGTAGTAGCCAACAGATCTAGCACAAGAGGGATGAAATGTGCTTTGGCACGAACTAGAATTGCACTGTGGACATTATAAATGACAAAATAATATGTAAATATGACTAATAAGTACCAGATATCAACATAAAAATCAAGTCTAGATATATCAACCTTCAAGCAGACACCAAATCTTTCATGGCACACAGAGCATAAATCGTTTCCCCTCACAACACTTTCCTGTATCAAGGAAATTTCCAAGACACTAAGAAAATAGAAATAGCAAAAAGAACAGACTGAAGGAAGTATATATCACTTGTTGATTTGCATTCAATGTTGAGCATCCGGTTCAAGCACTTGTCACCACAACCCAGTTTCCCATCCCGTGTAGACTTGCAAAGGCAAACCCGATTACCTAAGGCAAACCCAAAGGCTTTTGGAGTGTCATTTGAAGGATCTTGAGGACATTTCCAACTCTTCACAGCTCCACATAACTGAAAAACAAACACACACAGTTAGAGCCTGGATGAAATGCACCAAAATGATATGAGATACAGAAATATTACAAGGTACAAAAGGCACAAAAAAATTGAACACTGCGTAAAATGGAATAATGCGCGCAGAAGTATGTATGAGGCTGAAACATTAGTCAATGAAAATCAGATAACATTAGTCAGATAACTACTAAGAAAACAAGTAGATGAAGCTTAAGAGTATATTTAAGCGGACTATAAGGCCTGAAAACATTGTCTTGTTGCAATTTTGGCATATGAATAGATTAGAGCTTAGGAGAGTAACTTGAGACATCACCAAGAACTCAATACTGCAAAAGGAGCTAAATTTCTCAGCAAACATTATGAAAAAAATAATCGACCAGTAGAATCGAAACATTATCCTAGAAGAGGAAAACAAGTATAATAGAGCATTAGAGCCAAACTAATAGTAACCCACTTAATGTCATAATCTAACCTTAATAAGACCACTAGTTTGTCAGAATCTAACAATTAGGCAATTCAGTCATAATCTTACAGACTGACTCTAGGAAGAATTAAAAACTGCTAATTGATTATTGAGATGGTAGTGGGCGGCCAACGCTAACCCACTTACTTAGGTAATTAACCCACCAACAGATATTACTCTAAGTGAAATAGCTGACTAATGACTCTTCTAACAAACGACTTGGACTGTGTTACAGCAGGAGGATATATAGTATTACCAAATAAATCCTAGTGGATGTGAGGCCGTTATGAGTTAGGTGATAGTAGGAGATAAGGTTATCTAGATATTTCCACTTTATCAATCACAATTTATCTCCCACTAATAGCTGGAAAAAATAGACTAATCAGAAACAAGAAATTAGTAATTCAAACTAATAAAGCATAAAATATGGTTTGTATTAGAAACAGTACCTCTCGTCATCAGAGTCATAAATATCAGCATCTGAACGAGCTGATTTAATAGTGACATCAGGCTTAAGTTGAGCAGACTAAAGTAATGGGGGCATTACAACATTCATATAAGGGAGAAAATCTTGTCCAAGGCACTTGCAAAGTCTAGCCCAAACCTGGCAATTAGCAAATCATGGCATATCATATATATTGTCTCATTCATAGTTTATTTAAAAGTTAATGACAATTTAGAAGCTAAAAACATACTTGCAACATATAGCTAGTTGGATCATCTGCTTCCAACTGTGATCCTTGCAATGACATGAGGACTTCCATGACCTAAGCATCATTATAGCAATTTATCAAACCACTCATTCAACAAATTTAGGGGAATTTGATATTCATATCAGGATGTTAAGTATATGTATGAGATATCAATAACAAATGAGCTTAGCAAACAGTCACATAGAACTCAAAACTTAAAAGAAAAACATGAAAAAGGGCTAAAAACAAAACGTGATTTGCATCATCTCTAAATTTCTCTTTTCCAACAGCCATCCCAACTAAACTAATGCACTCCATAGATTTCGCACACAACATGCGGTTAGACTTGTCATTAGCATTTATTAAAATGGTTTTCAGGTACGGAATTACAACATCATAATACTTCTGGAAAAGTTCATGGAAAGATACACATGACAACAGAGAATTAGTTTCTGAGAAGAGAGAGAATAGTCAAATTTACTAAGATGTCTAACAAAACTTGTGATGAATCAGCAACTGATGCCAAAGTTGTCAATGCACCTTCTTGTACCATTTGCTTTCCATTCTGTAATCCATTTTCAAATCAAAAGATCAGCCACATAATCCACCAGAATAAGCTCGCCTAAGTTTCTAAATCTCATCTAGGTACATCAAATTTGTTCAGCAGTTATAATATGTGTAATCTAAAAGGGTTGTTTTTTTCTAATTACTACATACATATTTATAGATAGGGATTAGAGAGAACGACATAGCGATCAAAGCTCCTTATGAGGTGGATGCAAGAATATTTACACGATGTACCATAATATATTTATGAGTGTGGAAAGAAAATTTACATGTAGAAGCATAAGTAATTTGCTAACTATGCCATCCAAGTATGGAGTTAAGATGTTAGGAGTACAACTTCCACTGAAATTTAGTACAGTTGATGCAGCATGGGCCTGCAGAATTCATCAGCAGAAAAACGGTTGTGAGCAATCAGTATTCAGACCATAGAACCTTATTATAGAGGAGGCACTCTTTCCATAACAGTATTACAAGATATTTTTCATATTGTTTTAGGATTTGGATTTTTACAACGAGCCTAAATCAATATCCTGGAAGAGGATGTTGTAGCTAATCTGATCATACAACTTACAACAGATATCCCCAAAATTAAACTTCAGTTAACAGAAGAACACAAGCTAAAACCCTAAAATTTCTTAGAACTACAAATTACAGATCACAACACCATGATACCATCTGATCAACAACTCATCTGCAGAAATCAACTAATTGATCAATCAATCCATCAAAATGCAGATCGATTCATCACCAATTGATCCCTAATTCACCCAATTAAAAAAGATTAGGGTACAGAAGAGCATGCATGCCTCAGGTTTCGTGGTCCTAAAGATGGATTTGTTCTTCAAATCAACAATTTGCTGATTTGATGAGCTCCCAATCTTCTTCGCCAAAAGAGAGGATGATGAGCCCTTTGAAGATCGATCTGGCCTTGAAAATGTGGGCTTTGCCTTAAACGAGCTACCGCTTGACATGTCGGAGCTCTGTTATTCTGGTGAATTGGGATTCAGATCTAATCAAAGCTCTTGCATTGCTCCCAATCTTACCTCGATGGAGACTAACCGATGGAGACAAACGTTCCAGCGCCAAAGTCTAGGCCTTTCGTCGAGGCCTTTCGTCGAGAACTAATCGCACAGGGAATGAACGTTCCAGGGAATGAAGGATGGAAACGACACAAGCACCGCCAAAGTCGAGGTATTCCAGCGTGCCGAAGTGAAAAAGAGAAGCGGGAGATGAAAAGGGAAGCGGGATAATGAAAGAGAGGGGCGCAAATGAAATTTAGCCTTATGGTGTATTTGATTTCCTACATGATGAGGTATTAGGTTGGTTTTAAAAAAGGCGTTTTTGCACGGAACCACCCGTTATATGACCGAATTTGCATGGAACCACCTCTTATATCGATAATTATTCCGAACCACCCAAATTTCATCATTTTATTACCAAGAGCCACCCATGGACGAATTCCGTTAGATTTTCCATCCAAACTCGCGAAAAGACCCTTCTACCCCAGACAGAATGCCAAAATTACCAAAAAAGCAAGGGGTTTCCACCCCTTTATCAAATTATCATAAGATTTTCATTGTTCTCATAATATTTTGACAAAAGTTATAACCAATATTTAAAAGAAATTATAATAAAAATTTATAATCGATAATTAAAAGAAATTAAAAAATTATAACCAATAATTAAAAGAAATTATAATAAAAAATATAACCGATAATTAAAAGAAATTAAATAAATTATAACCAATAATTAAAAGAAATTATAATAAAAAATTATAATCGATAATTAAAAGAAATTAAAAAAATTATAACCAATAATTAAAAGAAATTATAATAAAAAATTATAACCGATAGTTAAAAAAATTATAATAAAAAATTATAACTGATAATTAAAAGAAATTAAAACAATTATAACCAATAATTAAAAGAAACTATAATAAAAATTGTAACCGATAATTAAAAACATTAATTGAATTTTGGCTACATTATATAAAGAAAAAAGAAAAAGAATTTTGGTTATAATTTTTTCTAATAATTTCTTTTAATTATTGGTTATAATTTTTTAATTTCTTTTAATTAATGGTTATAATTTATTATTATTATTTCTTTGAATTATTGGTTATAATTTATTTAATTTCTTTGAATTATTGGTTATAATTTATTTAATTTCTTTTAATTATTGGTTATAATTTATTTAATTTCTTTTAATTATTGGTTATAATTTTTTTAATTATCGGTTACAATTTTTTATTATAATTTCTTTTGATTATTGGTTATAATTTTTTAAATTCTTTTAATTATCGATTATAATTTTTTATTACAATTTCTTTTAAATATTGGTTATAATTTTTGTCAAAATATCATAAGAAATTTGAAAATCTTCTGAGAATTTGATAAAGGGGTGGAAACCCTTTGATTTTTTGATAATTTTGGCATTTTGTCATGGGTAGATGGGTGTTTTCGCGAGTTTGGATGGAAAATTTAACGGAATCTTTTCATGGGTGGCTCCTGGTAATAAAATGATGAAATCTAGGTGGTTCAGAATAATTATCAATATAAGGGGTGGTTTCATGCAAATTCGGCCATATAATGGGTGGTTCCGTGCAAAAACGCCTTTAAAAAAAGTCCAGCTTTATATGTCATGTAATACACGCCCGTGATATTTGATTTCCTATATGTCACGGACTATTTCCATGTATGGTGTATATGATATGTGGTTAATTATTTCTAGCTTTATATCTCGTGTAATACACGCCCGAGATATTTGCTATGGGGTATTTGACTCTTTTTGTAGTAGTGAGGGAAACTAAAAATGAGTGAAAATGGGTCTTCAATGGAGGAGTAATAAAAATGCAAATTTTAATGTAAGATTTCAAAGTCCCCCTAATCTTTATATGTATTAAGATTAGATTAGATTAGATTAGATTAAATGTGTATTAGGGTATAATTAAATGTGGTCCTTCTACGAATTAGTATGTTAGATTAAATGTGCATTAGGGTATAATTAAATGTAGGCCTTATATATGTCAATATTTTAGCTTACTTGATGAGTATAATTTATGTTTCACGTAGGTTTAATTCTAGTATATTTCATAGAATGTTAAATAGATCTGATATTAATACTATAAATATATTCATGTAGGTAATTCTATTTTATTTTATACAATTTCAAATAGGTCTAATTATAATATTATAATTATCTATTTATTATATACACAAACATCTATTTGTATTATATAATATACTCTCATATTAGATGATTAAGTTATATATATATATCTTATATGAGATAGCTGCGAATAATTAGACGTTCCAAATATTTGAGGCTCAAATATTTCGATGATTGAATTATCCATTGGGCCTATTCTTTTTGTTTGGTTTAGGTGGATGACACAAATAAGAATCTATTGATTTTGGTTTTAATTATTAGTTATTTTTAGACGATGAAGCAACAATGTCGGTGTTTCTTTAACTAACCGAAAAACAGCTCGTACAAAACGGATGTATGAATGAGCCTATTCCTCTTCCTTTACAAATTAAATGTGGCCATTTTATACGAAAACAGTACCAATGCAATATACACCAATATTTTAGCTTATGTGATGAGTATAATTTATGTTTCACGTAGGTGTAGTTCTAGTTTATTCATACAATGTTAAATAGGTCTGCTATTAATACTATAAATATATTCATGTAGGTGCCCGTGCTTCGCACGACCTTATATATGTCAATATTTTAGCTTATGTGATGAGTCTAATTTATGTTTCATGTAGTTGTAATCCTAGTTTATTTCATACAATGTTAAATAGGTCTAATATTAATACTATGAATATATTCATGTAGATCTAATTCTAATTTATTTTATAAAATTTTAAATAGGTCTAATTATAATATTATAATCATCTATTTATCGTATACACGAACATCTATTTATATTATATAATATACTCTCATATCAGATAATTAAGTGATATATATATCTTGTATGATATAGCTGCGAATAATTAGACGTTCCAAATATTTGAGACTCAAATATTTCAATGATTGAATTATCCATTTGGCCTATTCTTTTTGTTGGGTTTAGGTGGATGACACAAATAAGAATCTATTGATTTTGATTTTGATTATTAGTTTTTTTTAGATTGAGTATTAGATGTGGGTCTTTTGCATAATTAGGGTATACTTAATGTGTATTAGGGTCACATTTAGTGTTTTTTGTATCCTCTGAGATTATAGTATATTAGATAGATTAGATTAGATTAAATGTGTATTAGTGTATAATTAAATGTAGGCCTTCTACAAATTAAATGTATATTATGATCACATCTAGTATTTTTTTCATTCCCTAAGATTATAGTATTTTTCGCACGGGCCTTATATGTTAATATTTTAGCTTATGTGATGAGTTTAATTTATGTTTCACGTAGGTGTAACTCTAGTTTATTTAATACAATGTTAAATAGGTCTAATATTAATACTATAAATATATTCATGTAGGTCTAATTCTAATTTATTTTATACAATTTTAAATAGGTCTAATTATAATATTATAATCAACTGTTTATTGTATACACGCACATCTGTTTATAATATATAATATATTCTCATATGAGATGATTAAGTGATATATATATATTGTATGATATAGCTGCGAATAATTAGACGTTCAAAATATTTGGGACTCAAATATTTCGATGATTGAATTATCCATTTGGCCTATTCTTTTTGTTGGGGTTAGGTGAATGACATAAATAAGAATCTATTAATTTTGATTATTAGTTTTTTTAAGATTGAGTATTAGATGTTGGCCTTCTACATAATTAGCGTATATTTGATGTGTATTAGCATCACATTTAGTGTTTTTTTGCATCCCCTAAGATTATAATATAATATATTAGATACTGATAGATTTTAAGCTGAAAGTCTTTTAAGAGTGTGTCGGAGAAAAGAATTACTCCCTCCGTCACCTTATAAAGATCTCATTTAAAAAAGAAAGACTATTCATAGTTTATGGTTCTTGTCTCAATTACTCTCAATGTATAAGAAATAACATAGTCGTGTGTGGTCTAGTTTTATTCGTCTAAATAAATACTTTAATAATATTAAAATTTATAATTTTTTGAGTTGTATTATTAAAAATATTAATGAAATAAAACACATCTTGACAAATATATAAAATTAAAATAAAATCTTTTATTGAGGGATAAGTTGATTAAAAAACACACCTAGATTAAGTAGAGAAAGGATGGCGGCCAAGTGTAGAGTGTGGATATGTGTATTTGCAATATATCATGGCTGACGTACACAGCTTGGCACGTGCCATGAGTGAGTTTCGGCACTTCCAACTTCCCACCAATTGCCTTCAGCGTGTAAGGTACCGTGAGCTGGCAAGTCACAGGTCAGTCAAACCACCACCCTCGCTTTCCCTGTCGTATATAAACTTGAGGCGTTTTCTCACCCCCGCCAAATAAAATACAAAAACTAGTTGCGGCTTTCAAGATCAGACATACTCCACTTACTGTCATCAGTCCCGGCTGGCCAGTCAGCCGATTAATTAGGTGTTGGATGAGTAACGTGAACCGATTTAGTGAGTTAAACGCTGAAGCGGACCAGGTCATGGTGGCAGCTCTGACACGTGTCATCAGTGGAGAGCACATTAACTACGGTGGAAGCTGGGAGACTCAGCAATATCATTCAGCTACACAAGTACAGCCCAGTCCGCCAGGTGGCACCAGGGGGAAAAAGTACAAGGGAGTGAGGAAGAGGCCGAAAGGGAAGTGGGGGGCGGAAATAAGGGACAGTAACAGGACTCCGCCGAACCAGTGGCTAGGGACCTACGATACGGCCGAAGAGGCCGCCATGGCCTACGATAGGGAGGCCATACGCCTTCGTGGCCACCTCGCCAAGCTCAACTTCCCCCAGAATGACCCGCCTGGAACCAAGTGACTAATTACTCTCAAACAGTTTTGATAGCATAGATGGAATTCAAATATACATGTCATACATGTAAAAGACAAATATGTACTATTCTCTACCTTTTACGTGGTTGTACCGATTCAGTCAATAATTATAAATAAAATCTAAATGCTCTCTCCTGTTCATCAAATATCTAAGGGCATCTATAATGAGAGGCTCTCACCATTGCTCTTAAATAGTTTAACATTATTATAATAGTATTTTAATCTTAACCTTTTTATCAATTAAATAAAACTATTTCAATAGTTCTCAAGAACTTAAACAGTCAATTTTCAATTCATTCACACTATTCTCTCACTTCAAACTAATTTATTTTTTATCTTTCTTTTTTATTTTTTTAACTAAACAAAACTCTAAAATTTAAGAACGATATTTGAATTTTAAATTACTTAATTATTAAATTTAAATAATTCTTCTAAAAATTAATTAATAATTTTTATATTAATTAGTTTCTTTTCTAAACTTAGGTTATTTTTTATTTTCCAAATTAGTTACTATAACTTAACATAGCTTCTAAGATTTAATTATAAATTATAAATTATAATTTTCCTAAAGATAAAACCCTGCAATATATTATATTTTATTATTTATTTTTCTATTATTTTAAACCAAATTCTAATCTGATGCATTTCTTACAAAAAAAATTACCAAAAAAATAACTATATTAATATCTTTTTATATTAAAATTTGAATAAAAAACAAACGATTTAATTATATTGATGAAATTTAAAAGATGAAATGTATTATTAAGATTCAGAATCTAAACGGTTAAAGTTCAATCTATATCGAATTTGAGTTGCACAAAAATATTAAGATTATATCTATATATTAGTTCAATTCATCATATGTCATTATTTTTATCTAATCATTATTCATCATCTCATCTCTCAATCTAATCTCATCTTATTTTAAAAATCTCTCGTAATTTTTTTATAATATTATATTTTTAAATAACTTCGTGCAGCGCATGAGAAATATACTAATTAGTTAATTGTTAATATGTTCAATGATGATATTCAATTTAAACATCATAAATTAGTTTTTAATATATTTCTCTCTTTCACCTCGTCTTATAATATTTTTTTTATCATAATAGTAATATTTCCCTTGGAGTATCATTTATTTTTCCGTATTTTATTTTATTAAAATATTATACTACAAAATAATTAAATCATGATTCCTCTTTTCTTCATCTTCTACCTCTGTCTTCCTTGTCTTCGTTTACCTTACTATTATAGAAATTCCTTCTCTTTACTTCTAGAATACAACGTTGTGAAAGCTTGGCTGGATATTTGTCCCTTTCTCCAATTAGTTAGAGCTCTCATAAGGATTTTTTTTAAAAAAAAATTAGGGATCATAAAATTAGGTTTGTGATAGGCAATATCTTACATAGCGCATTCAGTGGTTGTTAACATTATTTATAGGTAATTTGTCAAGGGTATGAGTTGTGTTACTGTAATTCGGACCTTGTAGTGCAGATATATTATTCATGAGAATTACAGACATAAAAGAGAAGATGAGGAGAAGATTGACACATGGACAAAAGCGCGACCGCGCAGGGTTGCAGAAGCCTGGGCGCAACCACGCCCATGGTCGGCCGACCACGCAACTGTGCGCCGAGAAATGGGGTAAAATGGCCTAGGTGCGACAGCGCCATGCTCTATCATGACCACGCCACTGATGGGTGCAACCGCGCCCTTGTTGGGACGAGCCGAGCATTTGGTCTTCACTTGCGGGATTTTTCCAGGCCTTTTATTCCTTTCTGGTAGAGTTTTGGGCTGGGGTTTTAGCATTATTATCTTAAGTTTTAGGTCAAATAAATAGGGTTTAGGAGCTTTGCCTCCTCATCCCATCTTTCACTTTTATAATTTTACGTTCTACACTATGTCACACTAGTTCTCTATTGCTTTGTTCAACAGTTGAAGCCTTCAGATGATTTGGTTGTAAGACTTCTACTTTAGTTCTTATTCATATTTGGTTTGTTTCATTTCTCTTGCGATTATAAGTTTATTGAATTTGATTTATCTGTTTGGCCTGATCATCTAGGTAGATTAGATCTATTCATATTGCTAGCATTTGACTTGTTCTTGTTGAAAGATCTTATCTAATGTGTAGCAAATCAATTGCATGATCTAGGTGGGATTGTGATTTTGGAGAGAGTTGATTGTATATTAAATATTGACTTAAGTCAATGGTACCGCATGCACCTATCTATTCCTGAGTTCATTGTTGCTTCGCTATTAAATCTTGATAGTCTCAGGGTTGTAGTTTAGTAAGGGTTATAAGACTAGTTGGACTAATAACTATACAAGAACAGAGATTAGGACAACCATAGAATATGAATTGTAGATGAACTCGAACGTCATTAGGAGTCAATGATCAACCTATCTATCCGTTATGTGGATGCTTGTTGAATGAAGTGCTTTCTCTTATTACCTTTATAACCCAGTTTAGTTTAGTTTCATTCCAAACTCCCTTTGGTTACTTTACAAGTTGATCACATTAAGAACACAAGAATTAATAAGATGACTCTTTGTAGGATTCGAACCTTGCTTGCCGCTTTACTAGTATAGAGTTGCTAGTTAGAATAATTACTTTGATAGGGCAAACAACGACCGTTTTAGCCCCCGTCAATGTGTAATTGGGTGTTAAAGGTACTTTATTGAAGAGGGTAGGGTTTTCAAATTCTAGTTACGAATTCTGTCGGATGGTGTTTAATTACTCCAGTTTTGGAGTTAACAGAACTCTGTTATGGTATTTAGTGTTAAATCTAGAAGCTCTTCTTGCTCTTGCATCCACCTTCTTTTAATGACAAAGATTTGTAACTTCCCCGGCATACACTACTAGAAAATAGGTGATTAGCGACAGATATTACCGTCACTAATCACCTACAATCTGTCGCCAATAGCATGTAGCGAGGGAGGTTTGTTGCTAAACTATTGGTTGCCAATCGCATGTAGTGACGGATTGCTAAAACCGTCACTGATTTTGCCATGGAGTGTCTGTTGCTAACCTAAAAGGTTTGTCGCAAACCCGGCCCCCATAAGACCAATAGGCGACGTTTTGGCGACGGATTTAACCATAAGTTACGACGGATTTCCGTTGTCAAATAATTATGTTAGAAGGCCTATTCCAAGCATATAACGATTGAATAGTGACAGAAATCCGTCACTATCCTGTCATTATTCCGTCACTAATATGTCATTATTATGTCACTATTCCATCACTATTTTGTCACTAATCCATTGCTATATGATCGGAATAGGCTTCCAACATAATCATTTGGTAACGGAGATCTGTCGCAATTTATGGTTAAATCCGTCATAAAAAGGAAGGTTTATTTGGTTTTCCGCGATTTTGCCGTTTTTCCTATATATTGAAACCTGGTAAATTCAATATTTACATTCATATTCAAACACAATTTTTGAAAAAGAAGGTTATCATATATGAAAATTATAAAGTTTACACAAACATACAATAGTATCGTCTTGATCATAACTGTTGAGAAATAAACATAAAAACACTACAATGTCATAATATCGTTGTAGCTTGACATGCTTGTTGGTGGGAGATACTCTAGAGGAAGGGTCGGCATCAACTTCACCACCTCAGCCCGAAGCTCGGCCATTTGAGCCTGCATTTGTAATTGCGCATGCATTTGTAGTTGCGTCTGCATTTTCCCCTGCCTTTGCTGGAAGTCGGTGGTCACCTGTTGGATCCTCGCCTTAACACGCCGCTCAACCTCCTTATCAGCCTATGAAGATGAGCTGGGCCGCGATGAATTGGGCCGCGATAAGCCGGGCCGCGCCGTGCTGTCAACTATATCAATATAAGCATTGGTCGTTGAACCAAGTTTGTAAACCTGCTACTTCTTGTTGATGTCCTCGATATCCAGAAACAACTAGATCTTGTCCACATCTACTATGCTCAAGCAACCCTCCTCTCTTGTTGGAGGCTGGGACGCAACAACAAGCTTTTGAGCGATCACGTCCTATAATAAGATTGAAAAACATATTAGTCAAGTACTGAAAATGCATAACATATTATTAGTCTACGACTTACCTTCATGTTCAGAGACCTCTTGTCCACCATGACATTCTTGTCCTTCTTCATGGTGTGTAGACAGTTATACATCTCTGGTGTGCTCGGTTTGTGACCGAGCTATTTAGACTAACAAAAAACAATACATATTATTAATTTACCAGACAATTAATAGACATTGTTATATGAACAAAATAGAATTAAAAAACAAACCATGATTTCTAAATGCTTGATGGCGGAACGAGATCATGTTGTATGGCGTACTGGGCCAGATCCGGGTTCTGCAGGTTGGCTCATCCAATTAGAGCGAGTTGTACTAGACTTCTTCTTCTCATCCTCTGAATTCTATAAGGTCTTCCAGGCAGCCCATATCTCCTCGCTGACAGAGGTATGTCTCTCTTTCCCCGTCTTGATATTGTGAATGGCGTCCTTGTACCTGTTTGGCAATATGCTTCATGAATACTTTTTTGATGATGGCCTCGTTGTACTCCGCATCGTCCTACCAATATTCCTTCTGCAAAACATAAACAACAGGTTTGCAGTTTGCATTAGTCTAATCTTAAATACTAAAATGGATAAATAATTACCTTAAACTCATCCCAGTAAGAATTCGTCTCCTCGGCAGTAAGAAACCGCCTGGTTTGGCCATTCTGGAAAAAGCACTTTCTGAAGATCTCCCGCATAGAATGAGAGACGACTATACATCTCAGGTGCACTCGGCTTCTAACCGAGCTATTTAGACTAACAAAAAAAAATACATATTATTAATTTACCAGAAAATTAACAGATATCGTTATATGAAAAAAGTAGAATTAAAAAACAAACCATGATTTCTAAATGCTTGATGGTGGAACGGGATCCTGTTGTATGGCGTACTGGGCCAGATCTGGGTCATGCAGGCTCGCTCATCCAATTAGAGCGAGTTGTACTAGACTTCTTCTTCACATCCTCTGAATTCCATTAGGCCTTCCAGGCATCCCATATCTCCTTGCTGACAGAGGTATGTTTCTCTTTCCCCGTCTTGATCTTGTGAATGACGTCCCTTGTACCGGTTGGCAACATGCTTCATGAATACTTTTTTGATGATGGCCTCGTTGTACTCTGCCTCGTCCTACCAATATTCCTTCTGCAAAACACAAATAACAGGTTTGAGTTTGCATTTCCGCATTAGTCTAATCTTAAACATTAAAATGGATAAATAATTACCTTAAACTCATCCCAGTAATAATTCGTCTACTCAGCAGTAAGAAACCGCTAGGCTCGTCCATTTTTGGAAAAAACACTTTCTGAAGATCTCCCGCATAAAATGGGAGACGGATATACATCTCTGGCGCACTCGGCTTGTGACCGAGCTATTTAGACTAACAAAAAAACAATACATATTATTAATTTACCAGAAAATTAATGGATATCATTATATGAACAAAGTATAATTAAAAAACAAACCATGATTTCTAAATGCTTGATGATGGAACGGGATCCTGCTGTATGGCGTACTGGGCCAGATCCGGGTCCTGCAGGCTCGCTCATCCAATTAGAGCGAGTTGTACTAGATTTCTTCTTCTCATCCTCTCAATTCCATAAGGCCTTCCAGGCAGCCCAGATCTCCTTACTGACAGAGGTATGTCTCTCTTTCCCTGTCTTGATCTTGCCAACGACGTCCTTGTACCGGTTGGCAACATGCTTCATGAATTCTTTTTTGATGATGGCCTCGTTGTACTCCGCCTCGTCCTACCAATATTCCTTCTGTAAAACATAAACAACAGGTTTGAGTTTGCATTTCTGCATTAGTCTAATCTTATACATTAAAATGGATAAATAATTATCCTAAACTCATCCCAGTAATAATTCGTCTCCTCAGCAGTAAGAAACCGCCAGGCTCGGCCATTCTGGAAAAAGCACTTTCTGAAGATCTACCGCATAAAATGGGAGACTCGTCCAGAGTCTTGCAACACTGTCCGGTTGGCGTCTGGATAATACTTTGCCCTCCCCTGGACATCCAGCTCTGCTCAGGGCTCGACAGGCTTACGCTCTTGACGTGGCTGCTCGGTGGCTATGACATGTTCCTCCTTCTATTGTTGCTCGCCCTCAACTGGAATGTCCACGACCAGCTCAACCTCGGGAACACCCGCGACCGGGTTACCCCATCTGGTCTCAGCCTCGACCCCGACCTTGCCCGCGACTGGATCTAGTGGGATCATCCGTACCACCCTGCCCTCTCATATATTCAAACATATATGTTAAAATGGATAGTTTCACATATAATTAACAATTTAATATATTAAACTATTGAAATTGAACTATAACTAATTACAAAACGTCAAAATGAAAAGTTTCACATATAAATAACAATCTAACATATTAAATGATTTGCAATGCATCTTCGTCGACTTCTTCATTCTAAATATTTCTCATATTTAGAGGTTAACAAATTTGCCCCTCATCTTTGTCGGCTTACTTCATAACTGTTGAGTCTGACATGCTTTTGACATCGTTAAATTGCTTGATGGTAGGTGTGAGCTATTTGTTCCATATGAGGGAACTACTGAAAAGATAGCTCTGGTTTATTCAAGCCATTTCTAAATCATCTAAAGGCTGCAAAAGAACAAGTTCCTCTGTCTGTGAAGTTTTTTTTTTTTTTTTTGGTGTTAAAGAGGAGCAGAGCCTCCTTGCATGTTAATAAAAAACAGTTGGACTACAACAAAACAAAGCGGGGTGTAGTCCGTCCCCTAGTGTCATTCATCAAAAGCTCCAGAACACACTCTGGAGGAGAAAAAAGTACCGAAAGTCCTAAATGAAAATTAAAAGCGAGAGAGGCTAACAAATCAGCCACCTTGTTAGCCTCTCGAAAAATGTGGCGACACTAGCAATGCCAGTCCCTACTGAAGGAGCCTTTCGCCCTGGCGATGAGGCTGGAAAGAGGGTGAGTACGATCCACAGGTTTACTCAGAAACAGAGACGCAACAAGCGAGTCTGTTTCTAGATAAACCCTCCTGTACCCTTTGTTCCAGGCAAGTGAAAGACCTGAAACAATACCCCAAAGCTCGGCCATAGGGACCGTGCAAGAACCAATGTTGTGAAGAAAACCAAACAACCACTTACCCTCGTGATCACGGACCACGCCTCCCGCCGCTCCTCTCCCATTTTGGACCGCGCCATCCGTATTCAACTTCACCCAATCACGGTCGGGAGGTTCCCAGTTCACCTGGATCTGAACTCTACCACTTCTAGCCCCGGTATGCCTAAAAGCAAGGGTCCTCGCATAGTCTTTGACTTCCGCGCGAATGAAGTCCTCTTTGTTGAGGTGGAACTCCTCCTTGTTGAAAACCCACTTGTTTCTCCATTTCCAAAGGTGCCAAATGGTAGTCATAAAGATTTCCGTCCAGCCCAAATCGCCTCGGTAGGAACCCGTCAGATTATGTCTAATCCAAGCGGCGAAATCCATATAGAAGAAGCTAGAACCTGCGAGACCCGCACGAAGTCCCCTCCACACCCCCCTAGCGATCCTACAATCGCGGAGTACATGTAAAATATCCTCCGTAGTACCCAAGCACCGCGTGCAATCCGCCAAAGTCGCCAAATGTCTCCTAGTCCTTTCATGGTTTGTCATAATAACCCCCCGGATGGCCAACCAAGAGAAGGTCTTTGCCCGCTCCTGCACACAAGACTTCCACAAACATGATAGCACATGGTAATCAACATTTAGTTATGTACCTTGATTGTGGATAAAACGGTAAGCCGAGCCCACCGAATAGTTCCCATCCGACGACCCCTCCCAAGCTAGAACATCATGGAGATCATTATCCTCGTTTACGCACAACTCGGCAATAGCAACAAGCACCTCCGAAGGAAGCCAATCTGCAAAACGCTGCCACTTCCATCCAACTCCCGGCTCCCAAAGATCACACACCTTAGAGCCAAGTTCCGAAGAGCGGATTGCCCCTGTACACCTCTCTATAAGCGGCCTCCCGGTAACCCAAATATCCTTCCAGAAGCTAACATGTCGTCCATTTCCAAGGATCCAAACCGCACCTTTATTAATCACAAAATTCAAACCCTTACGTATAGCTCTCCAAGAGGGAGAAGGGTCACTCCGCTCCACACTGGAATTCCTCACGTACTTTGCCTTGAGGACTTTTGCCCAGGGCTCCTCCCGAGCATTAGCAAAACGCCAAGCCAACTTACCATTGAGAGCAAGATTGAGTTCGCTCATACGTTTCACCCCTAATCCCCCAACATCAACGGGCTTACTAACCTCCTCCCAACTCACGAGATGCATCTTTCTACCCTCTTCCGAACCACCCCAAATAAAGGAACGTGTGACGCTGTCTAACTTCCTACAAATCTTGTCCGTGAACGGGAGAGAGGCCATAGTGTAAACCGGAATGGAATGGATGACTGATTTGGCAAGGGTGACCCTGTAACACCCCCAAAATACACTGGGAAGTATTACCGCAAATGACCTCAAACAACGAGTCCAAAGTCACTAAGGCTTAGAGCATTAAACAAAATACATCACGATAACATAATAATATTGAAGTCTTACAAGACAGTGCGGAAAATAAAGTACGATGGAAACAGAAATCCAACATAGTTTTAGAATTACAGCGGAAGACTTGAATAATAACTTTAAAAGAAATTTAAACATTTTCAACAACAGGATCTTTAACCTTGAAACTTGTACTTGAAACACCAACTGCCAATATCAGGACTCCTTCTTCAACCTTCTAAAAACCGTCTGATGTTGTCGTAAAAAGGGGCGAACAACACCAGCCAACCATGCAAGGAAAATAGCGGTCGGTCAGTCTAATGAAAGACCATGCAAATGGGATATACAATAGATCATGAATAGTGGTATCTAGTAACTTCGTTTCTCGAATGAAAGCCGAGATGAAGAAACTCAGATACTATTATTGAATCAAGAACAAGGAAGGTAACAACAGAAGATTCCGAAAGAACTGAGTCTTATACGGAATTCACAGCAAAAGAAGACTCCAACGGAATTGAGTCTTATAGGAAATTATGATTTGTGTGGGAACATTATAAGCATTACACAGCAATGATTTTCAAAACACCTTCCATGAATAATTGGGCCAACGACCAACCTCACCGCATACGTGTTGTGCGAATTCAGATTGGAAAGATGACTTACTTAACCGGGAGGCCAGACAATTTTCCAAGTTGTACTAATTGTCCGGAACACATTAATTATGTGCATAATAGCACTTATCTTATTTACTTCTCAAAACATTCATTCATGTTGAAGCTTTTATCACAGCTCGACAAACGAGCTCGTCTCGATACACGAGAACAAAGATGGGAATCAAACCCAGAATAACGGCACTAGCTAAGTGCACCACCACTTATATTCGAATAAGGGTACGGTCATGACCAAAAGTATTAGGGCAATAGTGCTCCTAATACAACGTTATAAAGAGATCATTACGCCTCGCGAGGCCGTAATATCCCTAGTACATATGACTATCAAAGTCAATATCTAAAGACTAAAGTCCACACATAGGCACGCAATGTCCACAAGCAATATCATCATCATAACGATGACTAGATAGCTATATACAATATATGTAAGGCATAACTATCAACCTAGATAGATATGAAAAGCACATTAGCACACAATGTTCCCAACACGATTGATCAGATTTTAGGAATTTCCCGAGTAGTCAACAATTAATTTCAATATTAATTGTCGGTCAATAACGGAATGAAACATGCTTAGCAAGAGGAACCACCACTTGCCTTAATTACGAGGATTGATCGGGGTCTAAGATAGAGTTTGGAACCTTGTCAACGAACTCGATCTTCAAAAATTCCGATCCAAAGCGGTACCCAGACACGCGAATAAAATTATAATTAGACTATGCTTGATAACTCCGTGTGTGCAACGTAGTACTAATAAATACTTATGTAGGCCCCCACCTCACCTTTCTTCATCTACAGACACGCAGCATTAACAATTGTACTTACTTTAGAATGTGGCCCCCACCTCTTATATATTACTATCAACTTCTTCGTTGCTTTAAATCAACAGCAACCCAAATACTAAAACAGAGCAGCGACAACACAACAAACAACTCACCAGCAACGATGGACGACGACGGTGACCAGCGGTGGCGCAAAAGCGGCACAGAGTCTGACTGCAGTTCGTCGGAGTGCTGGTGGTCGACCTCGCCGAGAACGGGCTTCACCGGAGGGGCAGAAACAAGCTCGCCGGAACGGTTCGGCTTCACCGGAAACAGAGGAAACGAATGCTCGCCGGAGGAGGAAGGGAGGAGGTGGCGCGGTGGTTGCTCGCCGGGAGACGTCGAAGCTCGCCGGAATTGTTTGGCCAGAGGAGGAACGAAAGAGATGAAAACGAAGCTCTTTGCTTTGGTTTGTTTTTATGTATATATGTTTATTGCACGGCTGGTAATGGAACGGAGTAGGCTATTTATAGGAAGAAATGGAGGGAATTCTGCTACAATAATGGAGAGAAATGATGAAGGGAGGTGGTAGGGGAAGAAAAAATGGAGTATAGGGTATTGTTGAAGGAGGCAAAGCTATAGAGGAAGGAGATGAGTAGCGGGGATGAAATAATTCAGTATCCTGATTAATTAAGGGATTTACCCGCTAGTTTTCGGAAGATTGTAAAAATGCCCTTTTAACAAACCCGACATTTAAAGTATTTACAAGGCTCTTCAAAATATATTTTTAAAACCTAAGAGAATGTCATCGGAAATATATTTAAAATTCTAAATTGATAGGAGCTTATATTATGGTGTTAACCAGCGACTATTAGTTAGGTTTAGTTGTGTTTAGGTGCTCGACGAGTGGTAATTCCGGAATCTAGGTTAGGAGTTCATTTGTAGATTCGCGGAATGCTCGTGAGCGTTTTTATGGCTTTTGTATTGGAGATCCCCCTGGTGCTCGTCTTTAGTACATTCGGGATGGATCTAGATGAAGATTAGCCATGCTTACACAGGAGGTCCTCGACGAGCAGGACCTATACAGGACGAGCAGAGATGAACTCGGCGAGCAACGTAGACAGGTACTCGACGAGCATAGGACCTACGCGGGATGGAGCTAGAGATACTCGACGAGCAGGATGAGCAGAAGCCTACGCAGGATGAGCAGGAGCAGCGTAGGCAGATCCTCGACGAGGAGCATGTACGGTTACTCGACAAGCGTTGGAGAAGCTAAGAGGCGAAGCTGAGCTACCTCGAAGATTCTGTAGAGAGATCTCGTCGAGAAGGAAGACCTCGTCGAGAAGGAAGACCTCGTCGAGAAGGAAGATCTCGTCGAGAAGGAAGACCTCGACGAGAAGTGAAGACCTCGGTCGAGGAGGTACCAATCTCGGTCGGGAAAGTACATCAGAAGTTTCTGTAGAGAGATCTCGTCGAGAAGGAGGTATCTCGAGCGAGAAGTGAAGATGAAAGCTAAGAGAATGTCATCGGAATCATAAATAAATAAGTATTGACTTAATTATATAGAAAGAAAATCATAAAAATCATTATCAAAATTTAAGATCATAAATCAAATATATTATTATTATAAAAATAATGTTGATGTCACAAAAACATTCGGTAGTCGAAGAGAGGGTTATTACAGACCCGTCCAGCGAAACTAAGGAACTTTGACCTCCAACCCTTAAGCCTAGCTTGCACCTTTTCGAGAAGAGGAGCGAAGGTGTCATTCCCAATAGGTTTGTGAAGAAGAGGAACTCCGAGATAGATGCCAAGGTCTTCTGTGACTTCCATACCACTAGCAACCGCAATATCCCTACGCATGCTTGACAAAATATTAGGGGAAACATAAATACGGGATTTAGAAAGACTAACCTTTTGACCCGAAGACCGGCAAAAAACCTCTAAGCATCGTAACATTTCCTTCACTTGTGCCACCGAAGCCTCGCCCATGAGAAGGATGCCATCCGCAAACATGATGTGGGTAATAGGTGGACCACCCCTAGAAGCGAACACCGGCTTCCACGACCGGTTTCGGAAAGACTCCTCAATTAATTGGCTCAAGCGTTCAAGGCAAAGAACGAAGAGGTACGGAGATATGCTGTCGCCTTGTCTAATGCCTCTAGAAGGGGAAAAAGAGTCCATGGCTTCCCCATTCCAAAGGACCCGCAATGTCGTGGACGAGATGCATTCCGATATCCACTTAACCCAATCCTCGGAGAAACCCGCATCAATAAGAGTATCAACCACAAAGTCCCAACGTAAACGATCATACGCCTTCTCAAGATCAATCTTCATAACTAAGTAACCACTCTTACCCTTCTTCCGCTTTAGCGTATGGACAACCTCTTGGGCAAGCACAATGTTGTCAACAATCATTCTACCCGGAATAAAGCTACTTTGGGAAGGGTTAATAAGAAGAGAGATCATCTTTTGCAAACGGTTAGTAAGACATTTAGTAATAATTTTATAGAGCACGTTGCAAAGAGAGATAGGGCGAAAGAATGTGACCTTTTCCGGGTTGTCACGTTTAGGTATAAGCGCAAGGAATGTATCATTTATCCCCGGAGGGAGGACGCCGGAGGAAGTGAAGGTGGAAAATAAATCCACTACCGAGCTTCCCACAATGTCCCAAAACTTATGAAAGAAGATCGGTTGAAATCCGTCCGGACCCGGGGCTTTAAGGGCACCCATACCTTTGACGGACGCGAATATTTCCTCCGGGGAGAAGTTGGCATTGACGGCGGTCCATATTTGCGGCTCCAACTGCGGGAAAAGACTATGCGGAGTAGTAATAGGCCAAATTTCATCCGGAGGGAGAGAAAAGAGATCCTTAAAGTACCCCACAACATGTTGTTCGAGCTCAACCGGATTGGAGATCCAAGCGTCGTTATCATCCTTTAGCGTCTTCACCCGATTATTTCTACGCCGAATCAAGGTCGAGGCATGAAAGAAGCGCGTATTGCGATCGCCCTCAACGAGCCAAGATTCCCTATCTTTTTGCCGCCAAAGAGTTTCTTCGTTGCAAAGGACATTAGAGAGTTCAACTTGTGCGGCACTATGGTCGGCAAGAACTTGGTTCGAAGGTTGAACGGAAAGCTTGGTTTGTAGGGATTGAAGGAGAGCCCAAAGCTTGGATTTCTTCTTGTTCAAGTTACCAAAGACATTAGCATTCCAATCTAAGAGAATGGGCTTGAGACTCTCCAAATTGCCCTTAGCCGTGTTTGAAGAATTCCATGATCGATCAATAAGCTCCTTGAAGTCCGGGTGATTTAACCACATGGCCTCAAAACGGAATGGTCGACGCTTTGGATCGCCCACCCGTCTTGATCTAAGAGCGAGTAGGAGAGGAGAGTGGTCTGAACACAATGCTGGGAGATGACGCACAAAGGCTTCCAGCCAAGTAATAACCGCGTTAACGTTCATCACGACTCGATCGAGTCGTTTTGCCACATGCGAGCTAGAATCATTTCCTTTCGACCAAGTAAAACTAGGACCCGAGAAACCCATATCAACTAAACCCGAGTCATCCACAAACTTTTGAAAAAGATTAGTATCACCATGAAGCGCGCCAGACCCCCCCCCCCCCCCCAAACGCTCCTCCGAACGGAGAATGCAATTGAAGTCGCCTCCCACAAAAGTCGGACCTTGCGCACCACTCACAATTCTCGAGAGCACCTCCCAAAAAGCCCTACGACGATGAGCCGACGCCGGTGCATAACAAAAGAAAAAGTTACAAAAATCATCCTCCATCTTTAAAGTAGCCCAAATAAAGTTTGAATTGAGCTCGGTGATAGACACGGAGATCGACGCTGAATCCCAAAGGAGAAATAAACCCCCGGACCTTCCACAAGAATCTACCACAAGATGTTTACTCCAACCAAGTTTAACGCAAGCATCGTAGGCTCCACTACCGGAAAGTTGTGTTTCAAAGATAGCAATGACGTCAACACAATGCTTCCGGGACATATACTTCAAAGCATGAGTGAAACTATTCTTTTTAGCTCCACGGCAATTCCATAGTAAGAACTTCATTTGGATTGGTGGGAAAAACGAAACGGACCCAACAGTTAGTTTGAGAGGGAGCCTCCGGACTTATGCTTACCGGAGCTCCAGAAACGGTTGTCGGAATCAGTATCGGAGGAATACGCATCAGCCAGGTAGTCAGAATAGCACAAACCATCAGCCCCAGTTTTTGTATTTTTCCCCTTAACTTTCTGTACCTGAGACTCAGTGGAAATTTCTTGAATTGATTCTGTTGCCGAGTTGCTCAAATTATTCGGTCCAGACATACAAGGCCCAATTCTGGCCTTTGCACGTGTAATAGCCCCAGAGTAAACCGAGCCACAATTCTTTTTTTTATTTCTTCTCTTGTTGGGCTTACGACCCAGCTTTGGAGTTTCCTTGGGCCTTTCCTCCATCTCACAGCTCTGAATCTGGGCCTATGTGATATTAAGGCCACTCGAGCCAGTTGCCAAATCAGAATTAATTGAAGGGTCAAAGCAATCACTAATAGCCTGGGAAACTTGGCCTGCAGGTTGAGGCAGAGTAGGCCCTGACAATGCTGCAACATTAACCAAAGAAGTAAGTTTCAGTCCCAGCTTTTCCGGCTCTTCCGGCTCTTTCACAGTGACAGGTTCCAAAGACCCCTGGGCAACGTTCAAAAGAATTTTCGGGTCAGACGCCTCTTCCAACGCTCCGAGGACTTCAAACTGGCCGGCGGTGACCGGAATACTGTGAGAGTTCGACGGCAGAAGAGCGGGATTCCCAGGATTGAGCGAAGGCTCCCCAACATCAGTATCCATATTCATAGAAGATTCCGGTGAGACTGTTTGGACGGGGGACGAATTCTCCGGCTCCCTATTGCCAGATTTTTGCATCCAGACCCTCAACTCATTACCTGTAGAAATGGATTCAGCCTCTCTCGGAGCCGTCGCCGGCGCAGAAGTAGATGAAGGTAACTTGTTGGTACGCAGAGCTTGACATTGTGGTCGGAAATGGCCATAGAGGCCACAATAATCACATAGGGCGTGCAAATTTTCGTATTCCAGAGGGTATTGCGTTCCATCAACGACAATACATTTGTGTAAAGGTTTAGACAGATCAAGTTCAATGCTAATGCGCGCGAATTTACCTCGGAGAGCAGTGATGGTCCGACTGTCCACATTCACCGGAGACCCAATCGCACCGGCAATCATCGACAGGGCACTTGCCTCGTAGTATTTGACTGGCAGACCTATAATCCTAACCCAAATCGGAGTCGTTGAAATGCGAGCAACAAGGGGGTTGAAATCGGCCGACCATGCTTGCGTAGCCAGATAGTGGCCAAACACGATCCAAGGGCCACCCGAGAGCACTTTTCCAGCAACGGTGCTGTTTTCGAATCTTGCAAGGAAGAAACCCCTTGGGAGGTCAGTCAAAAGGAACGGACCAAATGCCTTCCACATCTCGCTCAGCCTCTTTTCTAATCTCTCGTAGTTCACAGAGCTTCCCAACGGTTTTAGGATGATTGAAGCCTTCCATGGATCCTCAAGGGCTTTCAGAATTTCCGGATCGAAGTTCACACTCGGCTCAACCTCATCACACACAGATTTCTTAATCGTAACCTTTCCGTCGAGGAACTTTTCCGGGAGCGTGAAACGTTTGACGCGGTTGCAACCCACAGCGACATCCCTCCAGGAGCACTTGTCTGAAGTCACCGGACGACTGACAGTTAAAGAGGGGGGGGGAGGGTGGTAAGGTCATGTATGGGAAGGGTGGGAAGGGGAGTGGAGGACGGACAAGAAACAGAGTTATCGGAATTGGGCAAGGGGGGAGAGTTTGAAATCTGTGGGGGGATTTTGGGTGTTGTCGGCTTGAGGAAACAAGGAGGGGGGCTGGGGTTCAGGCTGGTTGGAATTTGGCTGAGAAGAAAAGGATGGGGGGGGAGTTTGGGGTGGTCGGAGGCCATGCCTCACCACTGCCGGGAAACAGGGACAAGGACGAAAACTTGGAGAGGAAACGTTGATGGTGTTTTCTCTGTCTGTGAAGTCGATCACACTTGAAGTAGAGAACCGTCATAGTTCAGAACATGGTTTACCAAAGAAACTCTAGAGAGGTTAGGAATATTTCTCATATTTAAAGGTTAACCGATTTTTCCTGCGTCAAACTTACACCCACTTATGTGTTCAGGTTTGTACAGTTTGTTAGTACTCCAAGGATCTTGGAGCTGGTCAACTCATTTGATGCAGAGGTATCTCAACCGGAAGCAGCTCGGAAAATTTACTCCCAAGTCTCTGTTACTCCTTTGTACTATGCTGCTTAATTATACTTTTGCAACAAATTAACATGCTGTCTAAATGTTTCGTTTCAGGGACCAAGTGAAGGATCAGGTATGTCAATGTTACTGCATTCTTAGGCTGATTTTTTTTAAGTCATAGTGATTATGGCATTATTCTGAGTTAGCCATATTTTTGAATGGAAGAATTAGTAATTAACCTTAGTGCTTAGAATTTGAATAAGGAAGTTTCTGCATAGATAGGAAATTGATACATTATATACCTAAACATACAATATAATAACATAAATCTTACTAAAACACAAACAACACTTATTTTATTATTATAAATTATGAAATCATAAAAGCAAGATAATGAAATTCTAATAAAAAATAAAACATATTAAAAACAAACATATAAATAACATTAAAATTCAAACAACACACACAATAAAAAAAACACATTAGATAAGAAATTGTGCTTAATAGACTAGTAACTAAATTCATATACCTTTCTTTCAAAAAAAAAAACTAAATTCATTAAATAACAAAAAGCTAACTTTAACTACGTGTAAATTTGTATATTAACACAAGGATTAAGATGACAAACAAACACAATATATGATACACGTGAAAAAATGAGCTAAAATAGTTCATGCATAGCACGGGCACGAAATAAAATCAATTGTTGCCAGTCTAGCCGGTTTCTTGTATTGCTTATTGAAATAAAATCAAAAGTGGTCAAAAATGTGGTCTTTTAGTGGTTTGGAATAGCAGAGTAGTAAATGTGGAGTAGATATCCGAGATGTGCAATATTCCACCGCGGGTTCGACATTCATGAGCTGCGTAGATTGTGTTGTTTCCTTATTTAACCATGCTAAGGAGTGATAGGCTAGCTGTCTTACCCGGAGGATTAGTGGGCTCGGTAGTAGCGAGCCGGCACCCTCGATAGTCCCGGCAAAAAAAATGGAAGTAGCAAACCTAATTCATGTTTTTTTGTAACAAAAGTGAGCCAATGCTAAAAAAAAATTATATTATTTTAATGCCACAAAACTAAACTTCATCATCAATGTGGATGCTCTTAGGTAGCAGCCAAGATGTGATTTTTTAGTCATTTTACACTTTAGCTAAGAAATCAATAGTATTTGATAGCTAAAAAACTCCCACTGCGAGTGCTCTAATAGCCTCTATAAAAGCCAGCTATTGCGGATGCCCTCGTAATACTGTTTAAATTTTTACATTCATTTAAACTACACTTACATTTCTCTCATAATTACATCTTCTCTATTAATTGTATTATTTATATAATTTAAATATTTAAGATACAATCTTTTTTGATATTATATATAACCATATATATATATATGTTCCATAATTAACAGATAATTTTTTTATCTCTAATTGTTTTTTTTATATTGACATGGATATAGTTTATCTATTTAGTACTTATTATATCCTAGAGGTCAGTTCAAGAGTTTACTTTGCTTCAGATAATCACAACTCATAGTTACGGACCGTTGGATTAGAACGATCAACTGATGCGGGACCATCATCATCATCACCACCCTTACATGAAGACATTTTTAAGGTTGAAGACAAGACTGAGTTAAGGCTTGGAATGCAAGAAAAAGACCACAAGTGTGTTGAGGAAGGATTGATATTGATGTAACTCATGATATTAATTCCCTTCTTTAAGTTGTATTTTTTCATGATTTCTTAAGGCTTTAGACAATCGTATTATACGTGATTTTTTGTGTGCTATGGATTGATTTTATGTATATTTCAATGACGGACCCCCACCCTAGAAGTATAAAAGGGCTTGCTCTGTCATCTGTAAGTTAGATAGAGATGGATTAAGAAGCAGATTGTTTGCCTCGTTAAAAGAAAGCTCTTGAGAGCTCGTTGTTTGAAGATGATAGCTTGGTTATTTTTTTCTATGTCAATTTTATATGGAGATTGGCGTTCCAAGCATGGTTATCAGGATCGAGATCCTACATTGGATCGGAGAGAGGGGATAAGATCGGATCTGTAGGATTGGATCATATGATCTTTAAGATTCTGTGATTTCTTAATATTGAGTGATCAAATTCATAAAATATGACTATGATATGCCTTTCTATGAAAAATAATGCCAAAATAACAACTTTTGATCACATAATATCGATATTAGAGTCATCATAGTTATAACAAGTGTACGATGGTTAATTTAAGTTCAAAAGTTTCAAATCAAGAAAGTTAATAGAGGTTGTACATTGTAGTTTTACTTTAGTTTAAAGTTGTGCAATACGAATTTCAAATCTTACGTCTTTTGGGCGCGTAAATGATTTCTCTTCTCTGTATGCACCTAAGTAGAATTAAAAATAAATTTAGGTAAAAAAATCTATTATAGAAGTAATTAAGTTCAAAAATTCACTTAAATGAAGAAAAATCAACAATCGGGAATGGGATTGTAGGATGTCTGATCCTGCCAGATCATATTTGTAGGATCGTGGAAGGGGCTTAATCTAAGGAACTGAGAGTTCAGTTCCTAAGAACGGAATAAAAGCTTCTTCTAGAATTCGTGAAAAAATATGTGAAACTGAACACACTTTTCTACTAATCGACCACAAGAATTATAACCTAAGATGAACACACAGTTCGAGATTCGACACATGATTCTCTTTCTTAGGCTTGTACAATCTCTCTCTAATAAAAGTGTCTAATCGGTGACTCTTGCAAAACCTAAAACCTTAACACTTAAAGGCTAAAATCAATGGATAAAACGATTCTTAAATAATAATAATAAAATATTCGAGCTTATCTGATATCTCAATAACACATGAATCTAAACTTTAATATCTAAGAGAATCATAACAGTTTTTAAAGAGGTGCTTCTATCCAAACATAGGAACCGGCTAGGGATTCTTTCCTTATTTGCACGAACAGCCCCCTTCAACGTTATCGTTCAGTTCCCTTTGCGCTATAGACATCCTCTTCCTTGTGTTATTCTCATTGGTGCCCTTAAGCGCTTCCAACGCGTTCCAATCTCCTTATTTTCTTTGCTTGTATCCAAGCTAATTTGCCTTGAGCATGTTTCCAATAAAAGATCTATTGTAATCATGCAATGCCTCACTTAAGATAGATATTAAATACAATAAGTGTTTGATATCATGAAAACTGAAGAGACGAGTGATAGGAACTGAGTTACCAGTTCCTATAACCCAACATTTCGCCCCCTTTTAATGATGACAAACTAAAAAAATCCTGGCATATTATGATTAAGCTATATAAAAGGGTTGAAGTATAAAACAGTGATAGTTCCCCTTGGACAAAGAACAAGTGCCCCATAAATTTTCCTTTAGCTAACTCCCAGTCCAGTTTCCCCTCAACAAAGCAACCTGATATTTATAATTAATTCCTCCTTTTGACATCATTGAAAAAGTGCATGCCAAATATTAAACAAGAGAACTAAGAAAGGTCTACTAAACCTATGTCTCTAGAGGAATGGTAAGTGATACTCAAAGAAATTTCAAATATAGAACTCAACGAAAGCACAAAGCAAGAGTCAAATAGCACCAAAGCAGACTTTTTATATTGACAGGCGTTAAAATGGTCGTTGTTCCTATCAAAGATACCCAACTTAATAAATCCACTAGTAAAGCGGTAAGAAGGGGTCAAATCCCAAGAGAGTCAGAACGATAGTTTATTTCTATTGGTGCTACGAGTAGTAACAAGGGGGTTTATGATTGTAATCCTAAACTAGCAATTAAAAAGCAAACAACGTTGAGTTTGTAAACAATAATGATGGAAAGATCACTCCTTTAACATCAGCGCATTATTCTTATGGAATGTTGATCATCGAATTCTATTAATCCTATATTCTTAATTATCTAATCCGGTTGCACTACTCTTTGTTCGTAATTAACAACTAGTCCAAATAGTCCTAGAAACCCTTATTGTAAGCAATAACCAAAGAAATCCTAAGGTTCAAAAGCACAACAACATAAAGATCAAAGATAAGTAGGCCTATGCAATACCATTGGAAAATAGCCGATACTCGACACAGGTTTATAATCTCTACAAAATAAGCACTTGCAAATAGTCTATGCAAATTCTGATTGCTACCTAAAAGACAAGACTTTTCAAATCGAATTATCAAGCCTAGCAATATGATGAATAATTAATCAACCTAGTTTGCAACCTAGATAAAATCAAGATCAATCAATAGTCAATAAAGCACAAGAGATCATAAAAAAATCCTGAAATTAAACTTAAAACATAAACATAAGAATTCTCACAAACTTTTCCTAGAATAATGGCTTCAACCTAAGAGTGAACTAAAAGGATCTTATCCAGACATAGCCAATCGAAAGCAATACATAATATGGATGAAAACAAACCAGGGAGGATGATGAAAGTGGAACAAAGGTGGAAGCTTTCTTCTTGGCTGCTGAATTTCTAAGGATGAAGTTGGAAAAAGAATCAAAGGTGAATGAAATCCCCTTCTAACCTAATTTATAAAGGCTTATATAGTATCTAGTAAAAGGGAAATATTAATAATCAAAATAACTAATAAAATGGGGAAAAACAAATCAGAATCTCGGATAAAATCTACAATTTGGGCCGGTCCGTCTCCATGCCGCGATCGAGACATGTAGGTCGCGATTGCAATATGGCCTCAGTTCTCAGGTTGGTGGAAAGTTACGATCGCGATAGTATGGTCTCGGTCGAGACAAGTCAACTGAGGATAAGTCTCGATCGCGACATGTAAGTCTCGGTCGTGACTTCTTCTCTGGGGCTGGATCTCGGTCGCGACACCTTCTCTCAGTCGTGACTTCCTCTCTCGAGCTGGTCTTCGGTCTTCTACAAGCTTCGAGGCAGCTCGGCTTCGCCTCTCGGCTTCTCCATGGGTGTAGGCGTGGTATCCTTCTCTCTAGCTCCGTCCTGAATGCACTAAAAGTGAGCACAAACGGGATCTCCATAATAAAACCACAAAATACCGCTTACGAGCATCCCGCAAATCCATAAATGAACACCATACCGGATTCCGGGAATACCACTCAATAAGAACCTAAACACCACTAATCCTAAGCTAATAGTCGCTAGTTAACACCATATAATAAGCTCCTATCATATATATATAGCAAAATCACACAATGCACATCAAAATTAGGAATAAAAGGTAGATTAATCGTAGGAATTCTAAGGGGATGTGTCTAGGGAATTGAGATCAAACAAATTTCTCCTCGGATTCATCATCTTCTTCCTTAGGGGTTGTAAAGTCCTTTGGAGGAGGTCCAACTACTAAAACTCGAAGATTTCCCAGATTATCCTCGACCATGGTAGAGAAGTTCTTAAATTGCTCAGATATCTGTTGCAGCATCTGAAGCACCTTGATGTTTACTGTTGTCTGCTGTATAAGGGCCCGAGTGAGATCACTGGCTTGGGGAAGCTGTTCGAACTCCTTCTTTTACCCTTTTCCTTTAGGGTCTAGAGGGGGCTCATCCATGCTTGAGTACTTGCGAAGACGCCACAGACCCGGTGATGAAATTATGGACTCGCAGGGCGTCTCCTTTATAGGGCGATATATCCCTAGCTCAATCATGATTTTCTTGACAAGATTTGGGTAGGGAAGTGAATGTGTTTTGTGTTGGCGGGCGGTGAGCATATGCAGCAAAATGATTCTAGGAGTGTCGATCATCTCCCATCCATGGCCTGCTTCATCAGACATGCGTCGGTGGTATTAACTGTATCGCGCTTCTCATGCCTTGGTATGATGTTGTGAATGAGAATGCAGTGAAGGAGCTTCTCCTAGAAGTTGAGGAGATTGGTCTTGAGGTCATAAATATTGCGCTTATCAAAGAGGAGTTAAAGGGTATCGGCCTTACCAGAGGGTCAGTTATTCCTTGGAAGCGCAGAATAACCCTCTCCAGTAGGAAACCCAAGGACCTTTGCCACTAATTTGTCGTTGATTGTTAAAGGCTCATCATCCCATGGTATAAGGGATGCGGAGTAGGTTTGGCCAGGGGCTGGGAACATGGGGTTGAGGTTAGAATATAATTTTCAAACCTCGTCGGTGTTAACAAAGAAGGGCTCCATATCTAGCTCTAGCCAGCGGGTGAGCTCGAGTGTCGCAAAAGTGGAAGCGATGTCGAATTTCTTGGGACCGACAATGTCCCAAAACCCGGTGCCTATTATGTTTGGCTTAATGATTGAGCATGTCTGGAAGTTCTTAGTGGCTAGTGGCAACGAGATGTCGAGGGGCATTGAGGCCTTAGAGCCATTAGAGTCGCCGATGGGAGGGACTGAGATGATGGCTTGAATAGGGAGCAAGAAGGGGGAGAGGCACCTATGCCCTTTTTAGGTGCAAAAGAGGGGGGTTTGGACGGGCCTTCAACAAGTGGCCATTTGTGCAATTGGCGAGATGCGCTTCCCCTACCACCAATGACCAGATATGTATTGGCCGATTCATATGCTTCGGCTGACTGCCGGATCAGTTCTGGTGGCCAATTCCTTTATCTCAACATTGGTGAGATCTACCACTCTCTATGTTGAGGTTCACCGGACTCAGAGTGCGACGAGTAAGTGGAGAGGCTTAATGTATTTTTGGAGCTGGTGGGGAATTTGGGCTTGGTGGAGGGAGGAGGAGGTGAGATAGCTTTAATGTTGGTAGTTATGGTAGCAGCGACAGTTTCAAGAGCCTCTGGGGAGATGGTCGTGGCTTGGCTTGTTCCTGGTCTTCTTTCATTCTCTTCTTGAACGCAAGAAACTCTTTGTACTTAGATTCGACAATGATGTGAGCGATTTGTTTTGTGTTCGAGGAGCTGACCATTTTTGTTAAGATTGATGTGAGAACAGGAAGATTTGATGTGGAAAGGAGAGTAGAACGTGAAGGTAGTAGAGAGTATGAAGACAGAAGAGAATTTCAAAATATTCGAGTGAGCTTGAAGAAGGTAGGTAAGGAAGGTCGGTGAAGGAAACGGGCTTAATATCCAAGTAGCTACAATGGTCATAGAACCAATAGTCATAAAGCAAACAAGGGAGAATATCTCTTGGGAACTCAGTGTATTCAAACGACTCTATTTGGGAACTGGGAAAAGTGACTCTGTAGATCGGTGGATTAACTGCATTCACAACTAGCCATTATAGTGGCCGGTTCCTATCACAAACGGTTGTTCCCCATAAAATAGATGGTCGGTTCCATAAAACAGTCGTTCGGTTCCCATTTAATATGATAATACTTTCAAAAGCGGTATTGGTATAGCGCTTAAACTCAGTTCCTAACCACATCAATAGTAACAAAGAAGCATATGCATACATTTAAATAATTGAAGGACAAATGCCATCAAACAATTCGTACATATTCATATATACTTAAATCAGGGAAGACTATTTGTTATCTAAGTGAATATTCTCAAGTGTGGACTAGTGGTCATAGAGAACGGAACACAAAGATCAAGCTGAGAGACTAGCTTATAAGCACGAATCATATCTGAGGGGTTGTTTGATATGGTTAATAAACGATCATTGTGTTAATGTATCATGGCTGGAAAGAGAGAGTATGCAATGGTACACAAATCATCAGTCAATAGAACATTTCAGGAGAGTAATTAACAAGGCCTTTCTAAAAACATCACAAAGAGCATGCGATAGATGAATACCCTTAAAGGTGTAGGCTTTTACAGGTAAGCAACTAAGTCCTATGTTCTCATGCTTAAAAATAGTTGATAATTCATAGTCAATGGAGAGGGAACTCAAGTAAGGGGTTGCTCAATTGAAGGGAATCATTCACAAGAGAAGCCTTAGATTGATGAATGTTTCCTTGTTCAGGGTCTTGGTGAAAAAATCAGCTATTTGATTCTCAGTCCACCGGTGAGTAAGCTCAATGTTCTTCTTCTCCACATGATCATGGAGAAAGTGATGCCGAACATCAATGTGCTTTGTCTGTGAGTGATACACAAGGTTCTTGGAAATATTGATTGTGCTGGTATTATCACAACTTATCTCCAGGGAGCCTAGTGAGATTCCAAAATTTGAGAGATGTTGCTTAAGCCATAATATTAAATTGCAGCACGATGCAACGATTATATACTTAGCTTTCGTGGTTGAGGGGGCAACGAAGTGTTGCTTCTTGGAGCCCCAAGATACGAGGCATGGACCCAAAAACTGAGCCATTCCGGGGGTGCTCTTTTGATCAACTAAGAAACTTGCATAATCAACATCTGGATATCCAACAAGAGTAAAGTCACAATTTTTAAGATACCATAGACAAAGGTTGTCAGTTCCCTTTAAGTAGCAAAAGACTCACTTGATGTTGGCGATATGTGACTCTCTTGGATTGGATTGAAATTTGGCACAAATTCTTATAACAAAGACAATATTTGCTCTGGTTTCAGTTAATACATAAGGGAACCTACCAAGCCTATGTAGGTAGTCTCATTTCTCATAAAGCCACTTAGATCAACATCTAGCTTAGTCGTTGTTGAGACAAGAGTATGAAGTGGTAACATGTATCCATGCCATATTAGGTATTTTTGTTGATGGATCTGTATGCCTTCATCCTTTTGCACAACTTGCAAGCCTAGAAAGAAGTTCAGTTCCACTGTCATGATCATGATGAACTTGCTACTCATGACGTACTTTAACTCTTCCACCAACGACATGTTAGTGGAACAAAAACTGATATCATCCACATATACTTGAAAAACTAGGATGTCGCTGCCAAGTTCCTAAATGAAGAGCGTCTTGTCTGTTACCCCCCTTCGATAGTTATTGGCTAGTAGATACTCGGAGAGACAATCATACAAGCTCTGGGAGCTTGCTTCAGTCCATACAATGTTTTATCAAGGAAATAGACATGATATGGGTGTTGAACATCTTTAAAGTTAGGGGGTTGTTTGACATACACTTCATCATTTAGATGACATTTGAGAAATGCGGTCTTCACATCCATCTGAAATAGCTTCAATCCTTTGTGAGGGGCAAATGCAGTCAATAAACAAATGGCCTCAAGACGAGCGACTGGACTCTGAAGCATAGATCTTATCGTAATCAATCCCTTCTCGATGGTTGTAACCTTGAGCTACTAATCTTGATTTGTGCCTTACCACATCACCGAAATCATCTAACTTATATCTAAATACCCAGCGAGTTTCGACGATGATTCGATCAGAGGGCTTGGGAACTAGGCGCCACACTTTGTTTCTATCAAATTCATGAAGCTCTTCTTGCATTGTCACAACCCAATCAGAATTAATAATGGCCTCTTTGATATTCTTGGGTTCCAAGAGAGAAACAAAGGCATTGAAAGTACATAGATTGATCGTAGAGGATCGGGTCTGGACACCAGAGTCTAAGGGGGTGAGATTATTTGTAGAAGGATGAGCGACCTTTTTGTTGAAAGGCACGAGCTGGAGGAGCAGTTTTGGGTAAATGGAATTTTGTAAGAGAATTGTTAGTCCCTTCTTGTTTATCAGTATCCCTATCATTGTCAATGGACGAGGGAACAGAGGGGATAAAGGCTGGAGTGAGAAGGTTTCAGCTAGAGGTACTTGGTTCCCTTGGTAAATCTTGGACAATTATTTTAGAAAAGGGACCCTAAGAGAGGGAGTTTAAGGAGGAGAAAGATGATTAATCAAAAACTACAAGTATACTTTCCTCAAAGGTTCTTTTCTTTGATTGAATACCTTATATTCCTTACTCTAGGGAGCATAGTCAAGAGATATGAATTCATCACTTTTTGCATCAAAATTTTCAAGGTTGTCCTTCTCATTGTTATGAACAAAGCACTTGCACTAAAAACTCTCAGATGAGATATGCTTGGAGGGTGGCCTCTGATTAAATCATACGGAGTCTTTTCCAGGATGGATCCAGCATAGCCAGTTGATGATGTAGCAAACAATATTAACAACTTCAGCCCAGAAGATGGACAACAAGTCACTTGAGATAAGCATAATTTTGGCGATTTCCCTTTAACATATGATTCTTGCTTTCTACAACGCTATTCTGTTGAGGGGTTCTAGGTGCTGAAAAGTTATGACTAATACCTCTTTCTTTGTAGTAGCTTAGCATGTCTCCATTTTTTCAACTCAGTTCCATTGTCAGATCATATAACTCGAATGGGTAGAGACATAGATGTTTAAGGAAGAGGAAATAGCTCAGACAACCGAGAGAAGACCTGGTCTTTTGAGCGCAAAAATAAGGTTCAAGTGAAGAGTGAGAAGTCACCAATGATCACAAACATGTAACGAGCTCCACCAGGGCTTTGAACTCACATCGGCTCATAGAGATCCATATGAAGCAGCTCCAATGACTTCTTAGAGGTGACATTGTTTTTGGGTTTGAAGGAGCTTCGAACATGTTTCCCTTGCACACAATCAACACATTGTGACATATTCTCGGGCTTGATAGGAGAGAGACAACATACCAGTTCCTTTGAGCGAAGCTTGTGAAGTATATGTAGACTTGCATGACCAAGTCGTTGATGCCATAGAGATGAGTGATCTTCAATGAAATCAAGGCTCAAATGATTGTTGGGAATATAGCTTGAGTAAAAAAGATAGGTTCTATTGAATCGCTTCTGGTGATAGTGAAAGTGACTTCATTAGGGCCTTCATCACAAAGTTGCGCGACACTCAACAAGTTGAAGCACATGCTATCAACCAAATTCACGATCAGAACTTTGATTTTATCATAAACCAGACCTTTCCATGTTCCTTGATTCCACCAATGTTCTTATTACCAAAGGAGATATTGCCAACTTCAGTTGCTTGAAATGAGAGAAGATTATCTGTGAAGCTAGTCATATGACAACAATATTCACTATAAATATACCATTTGTCCTTGTTGCTCGCTTCACCCTGCAATGATAAGATTTAAACTTTTGGATATCATCGTCAACTTTTTCTGGGTTTATTAGTCTTTAGGCTTTCTTTACTTTGGAATGAGAAGCACATTTAAAGGTACTTGTAGAAGAATCAAGCTCATGATGGATGACCTATGAGGCTTACTATCCTGGGCTTGTTTCTTTCTACAGTCATGTCCATTGTTGCAGAAGTATCTCCACCAAGAGTTATATTGAACATAGCCATATTTCCCTTTCCAATATGAAAGGGCTTATTCTTTTCATGTTTGGAGTTAATGTTCTTAACAGATTTACCTTGGGCTTGATTAACATACATGGTGTGAGCCTTTTCTCCTCTAAACCAAGTTTTAGTTCCTTCAAGGAGTTGTTCTAAGACCTTAATATTTTGCTCCAAGTATTCATTTTTACTCCTACAAGCATGAAAGGACTTATCTAGGGTCTCGACTTTCTCAATTAACTCCTTAGTTAGTTTTTCATGAGTAGTAGAGCAAGCAGAGGAATCATTTTCAGAGTCATAGCCTAGTCCAGGTCTAGCACATACAAAGACAGTTTGATTAATCATTTTTTCATTAATAGAGTCAGTTAGAGTTTCAAGCTTATTCAGAATAAAATGGATATCACTTTCTATATATTCTAGTTAAGACCTTAGGTGATCCACCTTGAGGTTGCTTTCCCTTGTAGTCCTCACATGACTTAGGTACTGAGCTTAGTCCCATAACTTTATTAAGGGTCTTTTCCTTTCCAACAAGTCTGTTGGACAGGTCTAAGCTTTCATTATATAGTTCCTGAACTTCATCCTCATATTTAATTGCCTATTTTTCAATAGCTTTGTTATCGCCAAGTAGGGCTTTAATCATGTTCACGAGTTCATCTTCACCTATAATGTTGAGGCGATCAACGAAATTACTAGTTACATGTACCTCAAAAGTCACTTCATCTGAATTAGTCACGAGGCATATGCCTTGAAAGCCTTCATGTAGATCAACTTCATCATCATCTTCTCCTCACACGGAAAAGGACCTTTTGTTTAGCGGGTTCCACCTTCTCCTTAGTGCAAGTCTTCGCAAGGTGGCCTTTCTCTTGACAGTTGTAGCATGTATAGTCCATGAGGTCCCTCTTTGAGATATAAGCATATTGTGAGATTTTGTTCTTGAAGAACTTCTTCACCATTTTTGTCATCAGGGCGATCTCCGGATGATCGTCATCATCGGCCTATTTTTTTTTTCATCTTCTATAGGACTCTATTGAGCTTTAAGGCAGTCCCCTCTTGATTCCTTGATCACGTGATTTCTTTGATTGTAAACAGCTTCTTGATCAAAGAATTTTTCAAATATGTCCATCACTGGAAGAGACTTGCTTTCCTTTGACATGGGGACAATCCTTCTTGTTAGCTTGTATTTGTCACTCATTCCATAGATGATCGCCAGAGATTGTTTCCATTGAGGTATGGTGACTCCAGTAGTGCTTAATCTATCCACTGAGATAGTGACTCTGGATTGGCAGACAAACACACTTTCACCAAGAAGCATCTTGAAGGCATGGAACTCCCTTTGAAGGTTAAACTTCCGGTTGTTCTTCATGTCA